>NW_006239534.1:167251-183073 GCF_000226075.1 Solanum tuberosum
CTCAAAAATGCCTCACCCTTTTCTTCTTTCGAAGTCCGACTTTGTTCACACTGATCACCCTACAATTTTTTCTTTCTTTTGGATATCAATGTGGGAGATTATTCGTACATCCTACCTAAAATAAGTATTGGACCCCAAATGAAAAAACAAAGAGTATATTATTTTTAGAGAAAGAGAAATTTCAATTTATTCTTTTTAACTATTTGATGTTCGGAACTTCCTGTCATGATTTATTATTAAGTACTTCTTATCAAAAGGTTCTCCAATTTCAAAATCAAAAATTGAAAGTTCTTATTAAGGGTTATAAAACGATCAGAATCATTCTATCAGATCGATCCTTGTTTACACAAATACTCAATAATTGATCTCTTGATCACTATTGAGCCTAGTTCTAATCCAATTGCACATTTTATCTAACCTATACTTATCACCTAAACCTAACCCATTGAATTTTTACAACAAATTTAATAGGACTACGCTCGTGCTCACGAATATAATGTTCTAGGTTAGACCATGCTATTCGAGAAAATAAGTGGCCCGAACAAGAAAAAGAATAAAACATATTGTCTTAATATTTTCATAAACGTTAAATGTAGACCTAGCATGATATATACCACACATTCTATCATAAAACATATAGTACCCACTGTTTTATTAGTATTCATGTATGGCCCCCCTCGATTTATTTGCCATATGTAACGTTTTCTAGTGAAATAATCTACCTAGCTACTAGTACTAAGTTGTTTCCTTCAAAAGAGAAAAGGAAGAAAAAAACAATTTATCATGAGTGTTGTGTTTGATATATATATATATTTTCATTTGAGGTAAACTTTTTATTCTAATTTAAGGTTTGAAGCGAGAACTCTAATTGAGAAAGAAGAAATTTCAATCACCCAATTCACATCTCGCAAGAATTTTCAATGAAAAGATTAATTTTTCAATTAGATTCAAAATCGAGATATTCAATTTATCATACCCTTAGATCCTATGAAATATATGACTTAAACCTAAGAGAATCTTTTTTTATAAAATTAGAGAAAATTAGTTCATTAAGTTTTCGCGACATATAGATAAAACCCTCAATAAAAACAAGAGGTTTAATTGACAATAAGTGTTCTAATATACAATGAAATATTATAGTGAGTAATTATTGTTCCTCCATTTTAAATTAGAGGTCTCGATTCGAGCATGAAAATAGAATTACATTATGAACAAAGCGATTTACCTTCCTGAATTGAGAATTTTTATCATAACATCTAATAGATTTTTACAATACACAACATCTAAAAAATTTCACAACAAAAAATTATCATGTTCTTTATTTTTATTTGTATAAATTTTAGCAAGTATACAGTAAATTTCCTGATCAATATATAATCACTATATTATCTATTATAATTGATGCATACACTGATTATACATATATACTTACATAGTTATATATCCACTTGTTATGCACTCCATGTACACTAATGACAATTACAAATTATTACGATTAGATGGAAAATATTTTTTTTAAAAATGATTTACCTAAAAACATTATGGTCCCAAAAACTTTTTTTTTTAAATGTCCACAATTTTTTATTTGTACGGGACCAAGTACCAACTGATCACATACATCCAATAGTGGGCCAATAAATATGCAAATTGGCACATGGTTTATGAAAATCCTGATGATAGATAAGTGACTAATCAGAATTCTAGTACTATGATTTGACACTTATCTTTTTTTTCCTTGTTTTTTGTTTTTATCTTAAATAATATATTAATAAACTCTATATAAAAGTTTTCTATCGGAGCAATATTTTTACCGGTCTATTAACAACAAGTAGATCCACATTAGGAGAATGAGTAATGTGTCACGAAAATTAGTACCATAAGCAGTGAATACACTTCTTGATAATGAAATTAAGGGACAACCGAAAAGAGACGGTCATAATAAAATTTACAAGTCATGTTCTGATGTAATTGAAAACAAAGAGGAAAGATTTCGCAACTCTATTTGATAAATGAGTCGATTATTCATAACATTTTGTTTATTATCATGGATTATTCACTTTTATTACAATCGATCAGGTATTGCCTCGTGTCATTTATAATCACCACTATAAGATTATAATTATATAGCATTATTGCAGTCTATACTTCGCTTTGAAGAAGATATGCAGGACTTTACATGTTGTATTCTTCTATCTTTTGATGTAAAATAAGACACATGATTTTAACTCTTATTAAATATATAAAATAAATGAGTTTATTAGTGAGTTTAATAAAGCATGCAATCATTGTTAATTGTCATTTATAGCTAGATGCCTAGTCGTACCTTGTGAACAAAATATAAACACAGAAACTATATGTAGAAGAAAGTTTTCCCCATCAAATTTATACCCTTTTTTTAAGTAGACATTAAAAGTTTGTGAGGGTCCTATTATTCCACGAAAATATTTCTAACAATTATAAATACACCATTTTAACCCATTCTCAGATCAGGTGTAATTTCACGTATTGGAGGCAAGTGAATGAAAAAAAATCACGCAAACTTTAAGTTTATCGTTGTTGAAAATGGTTTCATGGGATAATAGGACCCCCACAATCTTTAGGTATCTACTTAAACAAAGGATAAACGTTCGATGGGATGGGATAATCATGCATTTTCTCTTTTATGATATATAATAAGTATCTTGTGTGAATACTGAATACTATAAATATCGTTCATCAACTTCATTAAATGATAATAATTCATGTGATTAACGTTTACATTTGATATATGCATCATTAACTTTTATATTTGAAAGTAACATCAATTACTACTTATATTACTCCTAATAAATAACACACATTGATAACCACTATCCAATGTATAGTGATTGCCAATTTGTGTATTAGGCTACACATTCTATGATCATCAAATCAAATTAAAATGTTTTTTCGAGAGAGGAGGGGGATTATTTTTTGAAAATTTGAAATGTTCGAAAAATAAGTAAAAATACTTTTAAGTAGAAGAAAAAAATAATTATTTCTTAAAAATAACAAAAATTGAAGCGGAAAAGAATCTTGACACAAATATCCCCTTATAAAACAACTTGTGAGGTTACTACGTATAACAACTCATTTCCTTTTATTAATATTTCAATCATACATTTAAATGATAAAACAAAAAGACAATTGCTTCATATACTTGTTGAAAATATTAAACATTTTTAAATGAATTAGTCAATCATGATATTGCTTGTTTTTTAAAAGTACTTTTTCTGAAAAACTATCTGAATAAAAATATTTCTCAAAATAAGCGATTTTTAGTAGGTTGGTCAAACAGGCTCTAAGTCCACAACTCCTAGAGAAGTATAATCGTACTACGTAGAATCACATCAATAATACAAATACAACCTCTTTTCTCTCTACTTTAATATTATTGTTGTTGTTGTTGTTATTATTATTATTATTATTATTATTATTATTATTATTATTATTATTTCAATATTATAATATCGTTGTAAATCTGGCTCCTCGATCAATTCTAAAGAATCTTCCTTTCTACACTTATCATTTAGGTTTGATGTAACTAAAGTAGAAAGTAATTTCCAAATATATTGATCGAGGCTATCGACATCATATGTTTTACTGAAATTTTTTTGACGAAAAAGCAAACAAAAATGAAGGACTACATTAAACTAGTTATAAGTTATAACATGGTAAATTAAGAAAGGATGATTGAAATGGACTTGATGAATGATGGGTACCTTTAATGTTTCACTTAGAAAATGATAGATTTTTAGAAGTTAGCAACTTTTTGTCACACATATATGTCATACTTTTGGATATATTATTATAAATACATATATGGAGACATTTCTCCAAAAGGTCACTCTCTTTAAATACAAGTCAAGCCTTACAAAACAAACGTGGTATGCTAATGACCTAAAATAGCAATGCTCCATTATTGCATAAATTTTTTGGTCCTTTTTGGACCATATATATTACTCGAAATAACAATACTTCAAATTTTATTTTATTTTACATAATTTAAAGATACTTGTGTAAATCTTATTTTCGACTTAAAATGACTATTTCTTAAATAGTAGTTTTTACCATTTGGTAGAGCCAACTAAGATGGGCCAACATTAGCATACACATTGGCCCAACAAGCTCTTAATGGCCTATTTTTGGATTTTTTGAGGGTGTGTTTCGTCTATTACAAAATATTTTCTGAAAATTATTTTTAAAAATTTTCCTTGTCTGGTTGGTCGAGCTCCTTAAAAAATAAGAAAAATAAGTTTCCTTATGGAAATAGCGGAAACAAGTTTCAGAAATAACTTTAAAGTTTTTTATCTCTCCGCTATCGTTACACCATTCGTGCAGGTCGCTACTTATGTGACAAGGAATTTCGCTACCTTAGGACAGTTAGAGTTACTGCCGCTGTTTACTAGGGCTTCCATTCAAACCTTATAACACTTCTCATTCCGACCTTCCAGCCCCGGGCAGGTGTCAGACTCTATACATCGTGTTACCACTTAGCAGAGTCCTGTGTTTTTAATAAACAGTCGCTACTCGCTAACCTCCCTTCTGTGAAACTCACTTTGTTGGATTGTTGGAAGCAGATGAGCCCGTGCAAGCATCAGAACATGCATTCTTGCGATCTACAAACTCCTTATGGCTTGCTCCTGAAAAGAATAATCAAGCAACCTTCTTCTTTAGAACAGACATTCCATTCTTTGCTTTTCCAGCACTGACCTCTCTGGTCAAATGTTAGAGTCGACTCTACTTCAACTAGTAGTCTTTAAGTCGGAAATCGCTTTCACATCTCATATGACATCTGTACCATCCGTTATAGCCACTTCTGTACCTGTACCGGCTTGAGCAGTCGAAATATTAATACTGGGAGATTGGGGATCGGTTGAAACATTCGAAGATGCACATTTGGGGATTCGACGATAAAGATCGGACAACGATCTCACTTTCCTCCTCATATTCGGAAAGATTTATGTTAATTCGCTCTGCTCGCAGAGCAGTATACCGAAAAAAAATAAGCGACTACCTTACTTAAGCAATTATCAGATCGATCTTTGAGGGACATGATCTTTTTTTATGGTTGACACCTCTTAAAAACCAAACCGAAAAAAGTACATGGATCGAACACTCCAGATTCAGTCTTGCTTCACTGGAGTGGAGCTCTACTATTCAACAAAGAGAAAGGAAGATGTGCTAGTTCGGTTAGAGAACAGATATATTCAATTCACAGCTTATACCGTTTTTGACCAAACGAGAGATTAGATTGACTTCCTAGATCATAGAACCAGCTAGGATCAGAACGACTATAGACCACCCATCATAGTGAACCTTGTGATCGGGATGAGGTAGATGCCTCCCAGCCGGGGGGTGGATCGAATTGGAGTTTCCTTAGGTAGCCACCGACCTACAGTTATCCTTAAACTTTCGTGCTTGATGGAGAAGAAGCGAACAAAAGTACGCTCGCTTGCTGTCTTGTTCTCTGTCGCAAACTGGGATCGCTCGCTAGCTAGGTTAGATTGGAGCAAGATTTTATGAGAACATATTCCCCATATTCGGGGACAAAGGGCGGAACGACCTCTCGATCTACTTACTGCAGCCCAGGAAGAAAAACGTCGTCTAGGCGTTCCTTGTTGCTCCGATCTCCCCAACGCCTATCCTCCTCATATTCGGAAAGATTTATGTTAATTCGCTCTGCTCACAGAGCAGTATACCGAAAAAGAGAAGCGACTACCTTACTTAAGCAATTATCAGATCGATCTTTGAAGGACAAGATCATTTTTTATCATTGACACCAAACATTCCCAACACCATCTCTTAACCATTTTACCTCGGAACTCCCACTCTCAACCCTATTCCACTCTTATAATATTTCACTAGCTTACATATAAATGCTACTAAGAAACAAATCTAATGTATGTCTGGTGAACAACAAAATATTTTTTATTTTAAAGAACAGTTCAAGATCATCCCTTGTGAGATTTATCCTCTTAATTCACCCTACTTTGGAGTATTGAATTGTTACAATCTTTAACCAAAAAAAAAAATACTCTATACGTCCCAATTTATGTGTCACCCGTTTTAGTCCATCCAAGAAAAATGTCACATTACCTTATTAGGCAGTTATTCAATGACACCACCCCCATTTTATCATTATTGAGTCTCACTTAACACTTAATCGTGAAGAAACGTCAACTAACAGTAAGCACTAAAGTGACATTAAGGACAACTTGGAAAAACATAATAAAGTCTTCTATTATTTCTTAAACTCAATACCTAACCACACGGTGCCACATAAATTGAAAATAAAATTGTTACAATATCATCTTACAAGTGATCTTTGGGGCTAATTTCGATATGGAAAAATCACACCACACATCTATTTAAGGGTTAATATTACAACTTTTAGATCTACTTTTTTATATTACTACTTATAACATTTTAATTACAAGTATTAACAGATTAGTTTTAATTTATAAATTAATTAATTATATATTATTAACTAATATATATTATATAATGTTATATACTTAATAGGTGAGAGAAATACTATTAATGAAAGAGAATCAATTTGTAATTATCTATTACACCTTTTAAGGGATTTTTTAACTTATCATATGTCAACTCACACCCCACCATCACGTTATTCTCAAAATATCTTTTCCATAAATATAGTAATTTATAATTGACAAGATAAATCTTTTCCTTGATATTCTCCTAATTAGTTGATTTTTATTTTGATTATTTTATTAGTCCCAAGATAAATATTGATTACTATTCAAATACTTTTTATTTATTAATGACTATTGGGGCCTTTAATTTTTTAAAAAATAAATAAATTTATCACTGTATATTGTAACATGTAATTTTCTCTCACTTTAATCTATCTTTTTTTATTTTCTTGATGTTTTTTTATTTTAAATTTTGATATTATTTTTTATTTTTTTAATATGATTTTTTTAGAATCAAGAATTGTATATTTTGAGAAATTGATTTCGTTTTTTATTTTAATTAATCCGAAACTTGATTTTTTGTGAAAAAAAACCGTTTTACTGAAATTTTGAACTTGTTTTTGGTGTGTTTTTATATATCTAAAATATTATTTTGTAGGTGAAATAAGTATACTTAATTCTGAAATTTGTTGATAAATATAGATAATATGAGATCATAAAATCTTTAATAAGGAGTTCTTAAGTTTTAGGCTAAATATGATTTAAAAAAAAATCACACTTAAATACGGAATATAAATTGAAGAGACGGTAAAATATAGAACTTATATTAATTATTGCAGTTTAACTTTTAATTACATGTTTTGATTTTTGGTTGATGTATATTTCTTTTGCTACAATTTCTGACAACAATATATAATATGCATTGTTTTACAATCAGATTTTTTCTTCCCAGATTTATACTCGTTGGATACCAATGTCACAACCCAAAAATGGACGTGATGGCACTCGTCTTATCCCACCAAGACAAGTCAGCCTAAAACTCAATTATTTCAATAAAGTGCGGAAATTTTATAATCAACTCAAAAATACCCCCAAAATCTGGTTGTCGCGTGTACAAGCCTCTAAAGTATTACAATTGATTCAAAAGAAAAACACAATTCTCAAATGACATTGTTTCTAAAATAGCACAAAATCATAAATAGGAGTAAGAAGGTCTCTTGTGATGACAAACAACTACCTCACAAATCTCCAAGAAGCCTCGGAAAAGAAGAGAATGATAAGTACCCCAAAAATCCAGTCTCGTAACCTATAAAAATTGTAGAAGCAAGGAGTGAGTATCAAACCACACGGTACTCAACAAGTAAACTCCTAAACACAAGCTAAGAGAATAGCATACGGGTACTCCTTACCACCCCAACCGAACCTTCACAACTACAACTTACATAAAACCAGCCCAACCTAACAGTTCACAGTTTACAAGCACATGTCTCAACAACAACACTCTAACAATTACATATCATCAACAACAAGCTCAATATCCATCAATCAAAGTTCCACAGAAAGGCACACACAAGATGTAACATCTCGCAAATTGAAATAACTAGGAAGAAGCTAAGAAGTTGAAATAGTCATTTTTGGAAATAACGAAAATCTGGAAAATTTGTTTTAGTTAAGAAAAAATGATTTCTGGGCCAACTTCAAACGGTCATAACTCCTAGTTCAGAATGATTTAGGTGTACTTCCAGGTATGGTTGCAAATATCATGGAATTATCTTACCAACGCCGCCAAGTTTGCGCGATTCCGAGTTTGTATGAGTGAGATATGACCTTTGGAAGTTGGGCGGTTGGATTAAGGAAATGTCCAATCCGGATTTTAAAAGGGTAGTTTGGTCTTTTCCTTACCCTTTTATTTTAATTCGTTTTTGGTAATTAATTAGAGGTCTAAGCTGAATTAGATCAGTTTAGACATTTACCAAATAGAGATAGGTTTTGGAGGAAGAACGCAAGAAAAGAGAAAGGAGGAAAAAGCTAGATTCGTCGTTGTCGTAAGGAATTGCTTGCGAATTTCACCGAGGATTCAATCAATTAAGGTATGTGAGTATATCTCAACGTTGGGTTCGTTCACCCACATGCCAAGCATGTTTGATTCAGCGATTTCATCCCAAAAAGATTAGATTTTGAATGTTATTGAATGTGGTTCTTGAATTACTTTCGTTCTTGAACATGAGTTGAGTTCTTAGGAGTTCTTGATGACTAAGTTGTTAGTTTTTGAGTTCCTTGAGTTAGATCCTTGTGTATATGATTTGGGGTACATAAATCTAAAGTGAATTTGAGAAAAAGAATCGGATTAAAACGATTTAGAATCAGAAAACGAGGTCAAAAATTCGTCAGTTGGTGTTTGTGGGAGGGCTGGCGCGATGCGCCCCCATAGCGCCAGGCAGGCTGGGGCGGCACGCCAGCAGTGCGCCAGAATAGAGCCTCAGAAAGGTTGGGGCTGGCGCGGCGCGCCCCGGATGCGCCCAAATCGTCTTTTTTCACCCAGTTTTCGTCATTCAGTCCGTTTAAGTTATTCTAAAGTGTATTAACACTTTCCATTGATTCTAACTACTCTAAATGACTTCTAAACATCTAGAAATCATCTAGAAACATAAATCATAACCTTGAATTCCTAAATTTAAATTCAAGGAAAATCAAGAGCCAAGTCTATCAAATTCTTAGAGTCTTTTCAAAAAGTCTTTTGCAAATGTTATTAACTTTGTTTTAAGACTTAAAGTTCAAGTTGAGTATAGAGTAAAGTTTGAAGTTCATTTCTTCAAAATTATATGGCGACTAAGTATTCCCAAAGAGATTTAAAATGTTTTCACACTTAAATAAGAACAAAAACTGAGATTTCCAAAGAGCATACGGGTTAGTTTTCAGAAAAGAGTATTAGCTTTCTAAATGAAGCAGCAGGGAAACTGAGATTTCTAAGATAGCCTTTGAGCTAAGTTTTGAGCACTAATCTCAAATCACAGAAGAAGTATGTTTTTAAAACATAAGGGTTAGTATATTTTGGGAGTAGTATTGAACACCGAATTGGGGGCGGGCATGAGTTCAGATAACTCACATCTCCATAAAACCATGTGGCCATCATGGGTAGAAATGTGTCATACTTTTTAGATGAACCCCTTTTGAAATAGACTAGTGGATCCATTAGGCAGTTCAGGTCCTATACCTTTGGCCAGGTATAGAATGCGCTGGCAGCGTGAGGTAGATCGTTGTATCATCACTATAGCTCTTAAGTGATGGTTGTCGGTTAGAGAAACTCCCACAAAAGTTATTGTATTTTTATATACATCAGTTTATTGTATTTTTAAATACATCTCAGAGTTATTTGTATCTTGCATACACACAGAGTTGATATCATGTTTTTAAATAGCTTTTCTTTATATTGCACTTGCTTTTAAACTGCTTTATATTTAAATGAGTTCAATCATGTTGAGTTGAGTTGAGTTGAGCCAGGTAAGTTCTTCAGTTTCTTTCAGATTCTTTCTAGCCTATGTTATTTTAGCATTTCAACTCGCATACTCGTACATTCAATCTACTGATATCAATTGGCCTGCATCGTATTATGATGCAGACACGGGTAACTAGGATCGGCATCCCGACGCATCGTTGATCCAGTGAGCAGTCCAGAGTCTGTTGGTGAGGCTCTTTGCTTTTCGGAGGATCCATTTCATTGCTTTGTAGTTTAGTTTATTAGGATGTGGTGGGGTCTGTCCCAACATCCATCTCAGTTGTTATTAGAGGCTTCATAGACAGTCAGATGTTAGTTTTTTGTCTTTTCATTGTCATTATTCTATGTGGAGACTTGAGTTTGCCTTAATATCCAGTTGAATGTTCCTTTATAACATTCTAGTTTATTATATGAACTTATCTTTGTTTAGTTTAAGTCTTCTGCTGAGTTAAGTAAGCCAGGCCAAGGGTTCATTTGGGGCCATCAATGGTCTTCATGTGCCGGCCACGTCCAGGGTGTAGGCTCGGGGCGTGACACAAGATCAGCAAAACACAATATCAAGTTCACTAATGATAAATATGTGCAAATTGCAATGCAATGGAATGCAATGTCAAGTATAGTGATGCATGTCTGACCTAGTGATGCACACTCGTTGTCTCTCAGTCTGGGACCCATGGGGGACATATTTGTCCATGCATCCGTCGCGGCGCACGACACATCCCTCGATAATAGTATCCATCGCGGCGTTGGAAACGTCCCTTGATATAAAGTATCCATTGTGGCGCGCGATATGTCCCTCGAAATGGTACATCCTCTTATCACATAACACTTATCACAACCATGTCTCAGAACCAATGCAAATGACATGTTCACACAAATAATGAGGAGATGACCATTTTCATAACAAGGCACAATTCACAACAATGCAACTATGATACAACATCAACAATTAAGCAATAAGCCTTCAAATCATTCTCAAACACACACACCAACAATTAATCACATTACCTTTTATTACCCTTTTTCATCATTAGAATTATTCAACATGGACAAGTCAATCCATCACCAATTCCCATTACTCCCAAACACATATTACAAAGAAATACACGAATTTCATACACTTAACAAGGATTTAGAAATCCACTTGCCTCAAATAACCGAACAATCACTCTAGGACTTGAGCCTTCCCTTTTCGTTGAACTTTCAAATCAATGCAATTTATTCACAAAAATAATTGCGATACGATTTCTAATTTAATTGGCATGTTTACATAGCCGTCATCTGGATTTAATGCTAACATGATGGCACGATGTCCAATTCTCCAATTCTAAATCACCGCAACTTACAAATATGTATATAATAATTTACTTAAGTGCGAAATTAGTTTTCCTCTTTATTGTTTCCTCTCATTATTAAAATAATAACGACAAATGATTGTCATGATTTCAAGTTAAATCCTAATGAAAATTATGTTGAATCGCTAGAATTTCAGCCACAAATGCTAAAAAGATAACGACGATTCGATAGGATTTGTCGTCATAATCCCAACAATACCCTCGTTAAAAATACGATTATTTTTGCATTGTTTTTCTTAACTATGTCAAATTATACATAATGATACCATAAGATTCTATATATTAATTTGTGCAAATCAACCCATAACATTTGAATCCTTCTAAGGTTTAATTAATTAATAATTTAATGTGAAAAGGTTCACACATGCTACTCTTTTTCACTTCTAATTAATTTACCCCTACAAGAAAAAATATTTGACTAATAGAATTTATCTTTCAATGCTAGAAAATCAACATAATACATACCAAATATAGTTGATTCTATAATAGTTGAGCCTTATCCTAAACCTAGTGTACTTTTATCTATCTATTCTAGTTAATCAATTAAACCTAAATCATTGAAAAATATTACAGCTCTTTTAATAGGAATAACAAGTTGCACTATTCTCACAAACTTAATTAACCTAATAAATGATATAGTGTAGATTACAAATTTGAACATATAATTTTGTAGTCAAATTATGTTTATGGATAATTATGGGATCCCTAGGATTCTAGCTAGTATTAGAGTATAACAGAATACCTACTAGTAGTAATATCCATGTATGTTTTTTTTTATTTGCCCTAGTAATATCCATGTATTATTCAAGTTGAATTATTTTTTGTTTGGAACCCCTTCATTTGGCCTTAAAAAAATGTTTGTTAATTCAAATAATAATAAACTTTGAAATCATGCCTTTCCTTTCGTATGATCTCGAATATCATAATTTATCTTTGAATGGGTTTCACCTTTATTAAAGGAGGGTAATTAATTTGTGGACGACTAGATTAGTGATGTTGAAAATGTGACCATATCTAATTCTGAGGTGGCCTAATCTAACTTAATGATGCGCTTCTAGAGTTTTTTCGACTTGAAATACTGCACAAAACTTATTTCTTACTCAATGAGTTGTTAGTCAATGAAGCCATCTCGGACATCAAGACTAGTAGTGTCGAAAATGTGACCACATCTAATTCTGAGGTTGGCCTAATCTATCTCAATGACAACACACTTCTAGAATTTTTTTATCTGAAATATTGCGCAAAACGTCTTTCTTACTCAATGAGTTGTTAGTCGATCAATGAAGTCATTGCGGATAACAAGACTCGTGGAGTTGAAAATGTGACCACATCTAATTCTGAGGTTGGCCTAATCTATATATCTTAATGGCACACTTCCAGAGATTTTTGACCTGAAATACTGCGCAAAACGTCTTTCTTACTCAATGATTAGTTAGTCAATGAAGTCATTATGAATTCCTAATTCGTCTCATTAATTTTTAGACTTTCACATGTTTGACATTAACCAACCTAGCCACTAGCACTATAGTGGTTCTCTTGGAGAGAAAAGAAGAAGGAAGGATAGCACTCTACATTCATCGACATCAATAACAAACTCAAAGTGATTCCTCAAAAGTGAAGAGCTAGGGGTGGGCTGTATGTGAATTTTATTTCTATTTTTGAAGGATAGGAAAGTTATTTTTAATAACCTTCGTTTAAAAAGATGTTTTTCAAAATACATTTGAAAAATACAAAAGAAACAAATTATATAAATTATGATTAAACTATTGAAGAAAATAAAATACCAATAACAAGTCAGGAAAGATAACTGAATTAAAAGAAACAACAATAATGTTAAAATGGAAAGGATAAGGTAATACTAAAACAACAAAATTGATCTTATGATAATCATTGAGCCTAATTTATATGATATTTTTGTTAACGGTAAAGTATGGTTTTGAGACTAACACAATGTTTGGATCGTTGTGAGTATGGTTTTATCTCTTTTTTCAAATTCCTCTTTTGATTTAAAAAAATATATTGTAATTTGTATCTTCTTCTACTTTAAACAAGAAATAGATAAAATAAAATAAAAATAAACTTTTGTTCAAGAGTGAAATTATTGGAACTGCCCATATTTAGTTTATCATCCGAAATCATATCTCATTCTGGATTTAATTAGATAGGATGAATTGAAATGGTATTTGTTTAGTGTGTAATTATCTTGAGTATAGTAATCCTAATCTAAAAATATACGATAGTTTAATTATTCGATTTTCAAATTTCACTAATCTCAATTTATTCAAATTCACACCGTATAAGTAAGGATCAAATATTTCCTATCAAAAAGTTAATTATTCATTTTAGCTTGGGATTCGAAATTAAGATTTTCAATAAAAACAAAAGATATGTTAATCATTTTACTACATCCCTCGATAATATGAATTATGACTTAAACCTTAGAGAATCTTATGAATTTATATACAGTTTAAAAAGAATTGTCAGCAAAATGACTTGATTTAATGGTGCGTGTCCAAATTTACAACTATAGATTGATAAATACTTTTTATTTTTAATTAGAGGTCACATCTTTGAATATGGGAATGTAATCATTTTTTGGTAGAGAGCATTTTATCTCATTTAAAAGTGAGACTTTTCAACCTGAATCTTATAAGTTAGTCGGGTCTCAGGTGTTGGACGCTTTGTTACAAGTCGGAAGATATTTTTCAAAAGGTCCCACACTATTTAAAGTATCATTACATCTTATATGTAGCTTCTTAATCTTTTCAGCTATTAATATAGGACTTTTTTCACACATTCAAATATTTCTCCGTCGAACTAAGTTCCACATAATCCATCACTATTGATGGGCTAATTTGGAGATTATCTAGGTGTCACCCACATCAATCGAGTATTTATGTGTTAAGACCACCAAGACATACTAACTTCCTTTTTTGTATATGTGTCTTCAGAACTATGAGTAACGGTAAAAAACTGACTCGTAAATGGGTAAAGACACTAAATCAGTACTCCCTATTTTTTTTTGTCGAATCATTGGCTTTGATACAAATGGTTAAACTACAAAAACTCAAAAATACTCTTAACATGGTGTGATTTCATTCACTTTTGGCCAAACTGCCCACAAGATTTACTCAAAAATGCCTCACCCTTTTCTTCTTTCCATGTCCAACTTTGTTCACACTGATCACCCTACAATTTTTTCTTTCTTTTGGATATCAATGTGAGACTTTATTCGCACATCCTACCAAAAATAAGTAATGCACCCCAAATGAAAAAACAAAGAGAATCCTATTTTTAGAGAAAGAGAAATTTCAGTTTATCCTTTTTAACTATTCGATGTTCGGAACTTCTTGTCATGATTTATTATTAAGCACTTCTTATCAAAAGGTTCTCCAATCTCAAAATCAAAAATTGAAAGTTCTTATTAAGGGTTATAAAACTATCATAATCATTCTATCAGATCGATCCTTGTTTACACAAATACTCAATAATTGATCTCTTGATCACTATTGAGCCTAGTTCTAATCCAATTGCACATTTTATCTAACCTATACTTATCACCTAAACCTAACCCATTGAATTTTTACGACAAATTAAATAGGACTACGCTCGTGCTCACGAATATAATATTCTAGGTTAGACCATGCTATTCGAGAAAATAAGTGGCCCGAACAAGAAAAGAATAAGACATATTGTCTTAATATTTTCATAAACGTTAAATGTAGACCTAGCATGATATATACCACATATTCTATCATAAAACATATAGTACCCACTGTTTTATTAGTATTCATGTATGGCCCCCCTCGATTTATTAGCCATATGAAATATATGACTTAAACCTAAGGGAATCTTTTTTTATAAAATTAGAGAAAATTAGTTCATTAAATTTTCGCGACATATAGATAAAACCCTCAATAAAAACAAGAGGTTTAATTGATAATAAGTGTTCTAATATACAATGAAATATTATAGTGAGTAATTATTGTTCCTCAGTTTTAAATTAGAGATCTCGATTCGAGCATGAAAATAGAATTACATTATGAAAATCTCACAACAAAAAATAATCATGTTCTTTATTTGTATTTGTATAAATTTTAGCAAGTATACAGTAAATGATCAATATATAATCACTATATTATCTATTATAATTGATGCATACACTGATTATATATATATATATACTTACATATTTATATATATATACACTTGTTATGCACTCAATGTACACTAATGACAATTACAAATTATTACGATTAGATGGAAAATATATATTTTTTAAATGATTTACATAAAAACATTATAGTCCCAAAAAACTTTTTTATTTTTAAATGTCCACAATATTTTATTTGTATGGGACCAACTGATCACATACATCCAATAGTGGGCCAACAAATAGTCAGAATTCTAGTCATATTGAATTTACCATGTGCTTATATTGTATAGTACTATCATTTGACACTGATCTTCTTCTTCTTTTTTTTTTTTTTTTTTTTTTTTTTTTTTTTAAATA
>NW_006239534.1:185660-195410 GCF_000226075.1 Solanum tuberosum
TTTTATTTATTAATGACTATTGGGGCCTTTAATTTAAAAATAAAATATAAATTATCACCATATATTGTAACATGTAATTTTCTCTCACTTTAATCTATCTTTTTTGATTTTCTTGACGTTTTTTTAATTTAAATTTTGATATTATTTTTTATTTATGTTAATATGATTTTGTTAGAATTAAGAATTCTATATTTTGAAAATTTGATTTCTTTTTTATTTTAATTAATCTGAAACTTGATTTTTTGAGAAAAAAGAATCGTTTTACTGAAATTTTGAACTCGTTTTTTGTGTATTTTTCTATATCTAAAATATTGTTTTGTGGGTGAAATAAGTATATTTAATTCTGAAATACGTTGATATATATAGATAATATGAGATCATAAAATCGTTAATAAGGAGTTCTTAAGTTTTAGGCTAAATATGATGGGAAAAAAATCACACTTAAATACGGAATATAAATTGAAGAGAGAGTAAAATATATAACTTGTATTAATTATTGCAGTTTAGACTTTTAATTACATGTTTTTATTTTTGGGTGATGTATACTTCTTTTGCTACAATTTCTGACAACAATATAAAATATGCATTGTTTTACAGTCAAATTTATTCTACCCAGATTTATACATGTTGGATACCAATGTCATGACCCAAAAATGGACGTGATGGCACTCGTTTTATCCCACCAAGACAAGTCAGCCTAAAACTCAACCATTTCAATAAAATGCGGAATTTTTTATAATCAACTCAAAAATACCCTCAAAATCTGGTTGTCACGTGTGCAAGCCTCTAAAGTATTACAATTGATTCAAAAGAAAACACACAAGTCTCAAATGACATTGTTTCTAGAATAAAACAAGATCATAAATAGGAGTAAGAAAGGTCCGTTGAGATGACAAACAACTACCTCACAAATCTCCAAGAAGCCTCGGAAAAGAAGAGAATGACAAGTACCATAAAAATTCAGGCTCGTAACCTAAACAAATTGTAGAAGCGAGGGGTGAGTACCAAACCACATGGTACTCATCAAGTAAACTCCTAAACACAAGCTAAGGGAATAGAATACGGGTATTCCTTACCACCCCAACCAAACCTGCACAACTACAACCTGCATAAAACCAGCCCAACCTAGCAGTTCACACTTTACAAGCATATGTCTCAACAACAACACTCTAACAATTACATATCCTCAACAACAAGCTCAATATTCATAAATCAAAGTTCCACAAAAAGGCACTCACAAGATCAGCAAAACGCAATATCAAGTTCACTAATGATAAATATGTGCAATGCAATGGAATTCAATGTCAAGTATAGTGATGCATGTCTGACCTAGTGATACACACCCGATGTCTCTGGGACCCATGGGGGACATATTTATCCATGCATCCGTCGCGGAGCGCGACACGTCCCTCGATAATAGTGTCCATCGCCGGTCGCGATACGTCCCTCGATATAAAGTATCCATTGTAGTGCACGATACGTCCCTCGAAATGGTACATCCTCTTATCACATAACACTTATCACAACTATGTCTCATAACCAATGCAAATGACATGTTCACACAAATAATAAGGAGATGACCATTTTCATAACAAGGCACAATTCACAACAATGCAACTGTGATACAACATCAACAATTAAGCAATAAGCCTTCAAATCATTCTCAAACACACACACCAACAGTTAATCACATTACCTTTTTATTACCCTTTTTTCCATCATTAAAATTATTCAACATGGACAAGTCAACCCATCGCCAATTCCCATTACTCCCAAACACATATTACAAGGAAATACACGAATTTCATACACTTAACAAGGGTTTAGAAATCCACTTGCCTCAAATAATCGAACAATCACTCCAGGACTTGAGCCTTCCCTTTTCGTAGAACTTTCAAATCAATGCAATTTATTCACAAAAATAATCGCGATAAGATTTCTAATTTAACAACACCCATATTACTATAATCCAGTTCCTAATTCTTGATGCCAACCCATACACTACATATCATCCTCCTAAATTTTAAGCCTAGAGTTAAATCTAATTTTCTCTAAATATCATAAATTTGATAATAATCATCTCAAACAATATACCTAATATTTAATTCTATACCAATATATCAAAACTTGAATTATAACCTGATAATTATAAGAAAATCGTGAAACTCAGACTAAAACCCTAATCACTTTTATTATGAACGAACACTGTATTCATAATCAAAATGAATTCCTTCATTAATTGCCATGTTTACATAGCCGTCATCTGGATGTAATGCTAACATGATGGCACGAAGTCCAATTCTCCAATTCTAAATCACTGCAACTTACAAATATATATATATATATATATATATAATCAATTAAACCTAAATCATTGAAAAAATTTACAGCTCTTTTAATAGGAATAACAAGTAGCACTATTCTCACAAACTTAATTAACCTAATAAATGATATAGAGAACCCCCTATCATACAACATAGTTCCTAGATTACAAATTTAAGCATATAATTTTGTAGTCAACTTATGTATATGGATAAATATGGGATCCCTAGGATTCTAGCTAGTGTTAGAGTATAACAGAATACCTACTAGTTGTAATATCCATGTATGTTACCATCATAGGTTGTGGTGCATTGGTGGGAGTGTTTCACCCTTAACTAGAGGTCTCGGGTTCGAGCCCTAGAAAATCCTGTTGGGAGCGCCATCCTCGAATGGGCCCTGCAGTGCGCGATCCGAATTTAATCTGAGCTCCAATGTGGGATCCAGACACCGGGTGGGAAACCAAAAAAATAAATTCATGTATGCTTTTATTTTTGCCCTAGTAATTATATCCATGTATTATTCAAGTTGAATTATTTTTGTTTGGAACCCCTTCATTTGGCCTTAAAAAAATGTTTGTTAATTCAAATACTAATAAACTTTAAAACTACGCCTTTCCTTTCGTATGATCTCGAATATCATAATTTATCTTTGAATGGGTTTCACCTTTATTAAAGGAGGGTAATTAATTTGTGGACGACTAGATTAGTGATGTTGAAAACGTGACCATATCTAATTCTGAGGTTGGCCTAATCTAACTTAATGACGCGCTTCTAGAGTTTTGCGATTTGAAATACTGCACAAAACGTCTTTCTTACTCAATGATTCGTTAGTTAATGAAGTCATCGCGGACATCAAGACTAGTAGTGTCGAAAATGTGACCACATCTAATTCTGAGGTTGGCCTAATCTATCTTAGTGACAACACACTTCTAGAAATTTTTTATCTGAAATATTGCGCAAAACGTCTATCTTACTCAATGAGTTGTTAGTCAATAAAGTCAGTGCGGACAAGATTTGTGGGATCGAGAATGTGACCACATCTAATTCTGAGGTTGGCCTAATCTATATATCTTAATGGCACACTTCTAGAGATTTTCGATCTGAAATACTGCGCAAAACGTCTTTCTTACTCAATGATTAGTTAGTCAATGAAGTCATTATGAATTCCTAATTCGTCTCATTAATTTTTAGACTTTCACATGTATGACATTAACCAACCTAGCCACTAGCACTATAGTGGTTCTCTTGGAGAGAAAAGAAGAAGGAAGGATAACACTCTTCATTCATCGACATCAATAACAAACTCAAAGTGATTCCTCAAAAGTGAAGAGCTAGGGGTGGGCTGTATGTGAATTTTATTTCTTATTTTTAATAACCTTTGTTTAAAAAGATGTTTTTCAAAATACATTTGAAAAATACAAAAGAAACGAATTATATAAATTATGATTAAACTATTGAAAAAATAAAATACCAATAACAAATCAGGAAAGATAACTGAATTAAAAGAAACAACAATAATGTTAAAATGGAAAGGATAAGGTAATAATAAAACAACAAAATTGATCTTATGATAATCATTGAGCCTAATTTATATGATATTTTTGTTAACGGTAAAGTATGGTTTTGAGACTAACACTATGTTTGGATCGTTGTGAGTATGGTTTTATATTTTTTTTTTCAAATACCTCTTCTGATTTATAAAAATATAAAAATATATTGTAATATGCATCTTCTTCTACTTTAAACAAGAAATAGATAAAATAAAATAAAAATAAACTTTTGTTCAAGAGTGAAATTATTGGACTGCCCATATTTAGTTTATCATCTGAAATCATATCACATTCTTGATTTAATTACACAGGATGAATAGAGATGGTATTTATTTAGTATGTAATTATCTTTAGTATAGTAATCCTAATCTAAAAATATACGATAGTTTAATTATTCAATTTTCAAATTTCACTAATCTCAACTTATTCAAATTCACACCGTATAAGTAAGGATCAAATATTTCCTATCAAAAAGTTAATTATTCATTTCAGCTTAGGATTCGAAATCAAGACTTTCAATAAAAACAAAAGATCTGTTAATCATTTTACTACATCCTTCGATAATATGAATTATGACTTAAACCTAAGAGAATCTTATGGTTATCTTGGATATAGTATAAAAAGAATTGTCAGCAAAATGACTTGATTTAATGGTGCGTGTCCAAATTTACAACTATAGATTGATAAATACTTTTTATTTTTAATTAGAGGTCACATCTATGAATATGGGAATGTAATCATTTTTTGGTAGAGAGCATTTTACCTCATTTAAAAGTGAGACTTTTCAACCTGAATCTTATAAGTTAGTCGGGTCTCAGTTGTTGGACGCTTTGTTACAAGTCAGAAGATATTTTTCAAAAGGTCCCACACTATTTAAAGTATCATTACATCTTATATGTAGCTTCTTAGTCTTTTCAGCTATTAATATAGGACTTTTTTCACACATTCAAATATTTCTCCGTCGAACTAAGTTCCACATAATCCATCACTATTGATGGGCTAATTTGGAGATTATCTAGGTGTCACCCACATCAATCGAGTATTTATGTGTTAAGACCACCAAGACATACTAACTTCCTTTTTTGTATATGTGTCTTCAGAACTATGAGTAACGGTAAAAAACTGACTCGTAAATGGGTAAAGACACTAAATCAGTACTCCCTATTTTTTTTTGTCGAATCATTGGCTTTGATACAAATGGTTAAACTACAAAAACTCAAAAATACTCTTAACATGGTGTGATTTCATTCACTTTTGGCCAAACTGCCCACAAGATTTACTCAAAAATGCCTCACCCTTTTCTTCTTTCCATGTCCAACTTTGTTCACACTGATCACCCTACAATTTTTTCTTTCTTTTGGATATCAATGTGAGACTTTATTCGCACATCCTACCAAAAATAAGTAATGCACCCCAAATGAAAAAACAAAGAGAATCCTATTTTTAGAGAAAGAGAAATTTCAGTTTATCCTTTTTAACTATTCGATGTTCGGAACTTCTTGTCATGATTTATTATTAAGCACTTCTTATCAAAAGGTTCTCCAATCTCAAAATCAAAAATTGAAAGTTCTTACACTTCTTATCAAAATTGGTTCTCCAATCTCAAAATCAAAAATTGAAAGTTCTTATTAAGGGTTATAAAACGATCAGAATCATTCTATCAGATCGATCCTTGTTTACACAAATACTCAATAATTGATCTCTTGATCACTATTGAGCCTAGTTCTAATCCAATTGCACATTTTATCTAACCTATACTTATCACCTAAACCTAACCCATTGAATTTTTACGACAAATTAAATAGGACTACGCTCGTGCTCACGAATATAATATTCTAGGTTAGACCATGCTATTCGAGAAAATAAGTGGCCCGAACAAGAAAAGAATAAGACATATTGTCTTAATATTTTCATAAACGTTAAATGTAGACCTAGCATGATATATACCACATATTCTATCATAAAACATATAGTACCCACTGTTTTATTAGTATTCATGTATGGCCCCCCTCGATTTATTTGCCATATGTAACGTTTTCTAGTGAAATAATCTACCTAGCTACTAGTACTAAGTTGTTTCCTTCAAAAGAGAAAAGGAAGAAAAAAACAATTTATCATGAGTGTTGTGTTTGATATATATATATTTTCATTTGAACGATCTGATTTTTGAATTGCATCAATTCAACTTAGTGAAATTCATACAGTGAGAGTATGCCCATAAGAGATAAAATGTTTCCTACGAAAAGGTAAACTTTTTATTCTAATTTAAGGTTTGAAGCGAGAACTCTAATTGAGAAAGAAGAGATTTCAATCACCCGATTCACATCGCGCAAGAATTTTTAATGAAAAGATTAATTTTTCAATTAGATTCAAAATCGAGATATTCAATTTATCATACCCTTAGATCCTATGAAATATATGTCCACAAGTTTTTATTTGTATGGGACCAAGTACCAACTGATCACATACATCCAATAGTGGGCCAATAAATATGCAAATTGGCACATGGTTTATGAAAATCCTGATGATAGATAAGTGACTAATCAGAATTCTAGTACTATGATTTGACACTTATCTTTTTTTTCCTTGTTTTTTGTTTTTATCTTAAATAATATATTAATAAACTCTATATACAAGTTATCTATCGGAGCAATATTTTTACCGGTCTATTAATAACAAGTAGATCCACATTAATTAGGAGAATGAGTAATGTGTCACGAAAATTAGTACAATAAGCCGTGAATACACTTCTTGATAATGAAATTAAGGGACAACCGATAAGAGACAGTCATAATAAAATTTATAAGTCATGTTCTGATGTAATTGAAAACAAAGAGAAAAGATTTCATAACTCTATTTGATAATGAGTCGATTATTCATAACATTTTGTTATTATCATGGATTATTCACTTTTATTACAATCGATCAGGATTGCCTCGTGTCATTTATAATCACCACTATAAGATTATAATTATATAGCATTATTGCAGTCTATACTTCGCTTTGAAGAAGATATGCAGGACTTTACATGTTGTATTCTTCTATCTTTTGATGTAAAAGAAGACACATGATTTTAACTCTTATTAAATATATAAAATAAATGAGTTTATTAGTGAATTTAATAAAGCATGCAATCATTGTTAATTGTCATTTATAGCTATATGTCTAGTCGTACCTTGTGAACAAAATATAAACACAAACTATATGTAGAAGAAAGTTTTCCCCATCGAATTTATACCCTTTTTTTAAGTAGACAATTAAAGTTTGTGGGGGTCCTATTATCCCACAAAAATATTTCTAACAATTATAAATACACCATTTTAACCTATTCTCAGATCATGTTTAATTTCACGTATTGAAGGCACATGAATGAAAAAAATCACGCAAACTTTAAGTTTATAGTTGTTGAAAATGGTTTCATGGGATAATAGGACCCCCACAATCTTTAGGGATCTACTTAAAAAAAGAATATACGTTCGATGAGATGGGGTAATCATGTATTTTTCTCTTTTATGATATATAATAAGTATCTTGTGTGAATACTGAATACTATAAATATCGTTCATCAACTTCATTAAATGATAATAATTCATGTGATTAACGTTTACATTTGATAATTGCATCATTAACTTTTATATTTGAAAGTAATATCAATTACTACTTATATTACTCCTAATAAATAACACACATTGATAACCACTATCCAATGTATAGTGATTGTCAATTTGTGTATTAGGCTACACATTCTATGATCTTCAAAGAAAATTAAAATGTTTTTTTCGAGAGAGGAGGGGGATTATTTTTTTGAAAATTTGAAATGTTCGAAAAATAAGTAAAAATACTTTTAAGTAGAAGAAAAAAATAATTATTTCTTAAAAATAACAAAAATTGAAGCGGAAAAGAATCTTGACACAAATATCCCCTTATAAAACAACTTGTGAGGTTACTACGTATAACAACTCATTTCCTTTTATTAATATTTCAATCATACATTTAAATGATAAAACAAAAAGACAATTACTTCATATACTTGTTGCCATTATCAAACATTTTTAAATGAATTAGTCAACCATGATATTACTTGTTTTTTAAAAGTACTTTTCTGAAAAACTATCTGAATAAAAATATTTCTCAAAATAAGCGATTTTTAGTAGGTTAGTCAAACAGGCTCTAAGTCCACAACTCCCAGAGAAGTATAATCGTACTACATTAGAATCACATCAATAATACAAATACAATCTCTTTTCTCTCTACTTTAATATTATTATTGTTATTATTATTATTATTATTATTATTATTTCAATATTATAATATCGTTTTAAATCTGGCTCCTCGATCAATTGTAAAGAATCTTCCTTTCTATACTTATCATTTAGGTTTGATGTAACTACAGTAGAAAGTAATTTCCAAATATATTGAGGCTATCGACATCATATGCTTTACTGAAAAAAATTTCACGAAAAAGCTAACAAAAAGGAAGGACTACATTAAACTTGTTATAAGTTATAACATGGTAAATTAAGAAAGGATGAGTGAAATGGACTTGATGAATGATGGGTACCTTTAATGTTTCACTTAGAAAATGATAGATTTCTCCAAAAGGTCACTCTCTTTAAATACAAGTCAAGCCTTACAAAACAAACCTGGTATGCTAAGGACCTAAAATATCAATGCTCCATTATTGCATAAATTTTTTGGTCCTTTTTGTACAATATATATTACTCGAAATAACAATACTTCAAATTTTATTTTATTTTACATAATTTAAAGATATTTTTGTGTAAATCTTATTTTCGACTTAAAATGACTATTTCTTAAATAGTAGTTTTTACCATTTGGTAGAGCCAACTAAGATGGGCCAACATTAGCATACACATTGGCCCAACAAGCTCTTAATGGCCTATTTTTGGATTTTTTGAGGGTGTGTTTCGTATATTACAAAATATTTTCTGAAAATTATTTTTAAAAATTTTCCTTGTCTGGTTGGTCGAGCTCCTTAAAAAATGAGGAAAATAAGTTTCCTTATGAAAATAGCGGAAACAAGTTTCCGAAGTAATTTTAAAGTTCTTTATCTCTTTCCCACCCATTCAACATTCCCAACACCATCTCTTGACCCTTTCACACCGGAACTCCCACTCTCAACCCTATTCCACTCTTATAATATATCACTAGCTTATATATAAATTCTCCTAAGAGACAAATCTAATGTATATCTGGTGAACAACAAAATATATTTTTTTTGAAAGAAAAGTTCAAGATCATCCCTTTCTGAGATTTATTCTCTTAATTCACCCTACTTTGGAGTATTGAATTGTTACAATCTTTAACCAAAAAATAATACTCTATACGTCCCAATTTATGTGTCACCCGTTTTAGTCCATCCAAGAAAAATGTCACATTACCTTATTAGGCAGCTATTCAATGACATCACCCCCATTTTATCATTATTAAGTCTCACTTAACACTTAATTGTGAAGAAACATCAACTAACAGTAAGCACTAAAGTGACATTAAGGACAACTTGGAAAAACATAATAAAGTGATCTTCTATTATTTCTTAAACTCGATGCCTAACCACACGGTGCCACATAAATTGAAAATAAAATTATTACAATATCATCTTACAAGTGATCTTTGGGGCTAATTTCGATATGGAAAAATCACACCACACATCTATTTAAGGGTTAATATTACAACTTTTAGATCTACTTTTTTTATAGGGATAAGGGTCTGAAAAATACCCCAACTTTGGTCGAATTTGTTGTTGCGATACTAAACTTTCATGAGGACCTATTACCTCCCTAAACTATTTAATACTGTATTTTTTACCCCCTGAACTATTTAATAGTGTATTTTAAAGGTATATATGTGCCCACGTG
>NW_006239534.1:195600-195796 GCF_000226075.1 Solanum tuberosum
AGCAAATCCGACCAAAGTTGAGGTATTTTTCAGACCCTTATCCCTTTTTTATATTACTACTTATAACATTTTAATTACAAGTATTAACCGATTAGTTTTAATTTATAAATTAATTAATTATAGATTATTAACTAATATATATTATATAATGTTATATAATTAATAGGTGAGAGAAATAATATTAATGAGAGAGAAT
>NW_006239534.1:197786-204564 GCF_000226075.1 Solanum tuberosum
TGAATCGCTAGAATTTCAGCCACAAATGCTAAAAAGATTACGACGATTCGATAGGATTTGTCGTCATAATCCCAACAATACCCTCGTTAAAAATACGATTATTTTTGCATTGTTTTTCTTAACTATGTCAAATTATACATAATGATACCATAAGATTCTATATATTAATTTGTGCAAATCAACCCATAACATTTGAATCCTTCTAAGGTTTAATTAATTAATAATTGAATGTGAAAAGGTTCACTCATGCTACTCTTTTCCACTTCTAATTAATTTACCCCTACAAGAAAAAAATATTTGACTAATAGAATTTATCTTTCAATGCTAGAAAATCAACATAATACATACCAAATATAGTTGATTCTATAATAGTTGAGCCTTATCCTAAACCTAGTGTACCTATATCTACCTATTCTAGTTAATCAATTAAACCTAAATCATTGAAAAAATTTACAGCTCTTTTAATAGGAATAACAAGTAGCACTATTCTCACAAACTTAATTAACCTAATAAATGATATAGTGTAGATTACAAATTTGAACATATAATTTTGTAGTCAAATTATGTTTATGGATAATTATGGGATCCCTAGGATTCTAGCTAGTGTTAGAGTATAACAGAATACCTACTAGTAGTAATATCCATGTATGTTACCAACATGGGTTGTGGTGCACTGGTGGGAGTGCTTCACCCTTAACCAGAGGTCTCGTGTTCGAGCCCTAGAAAATCCTGTTGGGAGCGCCACCCTCGAATGGGCCCTGCAGTGCGCGATCCGGATTTAATCGGAGCTCCAATGTGGTCTCCGGACACCGGGTGGGAAACCAAAAAAAAATAAATCATGTATGCTATTTTTTTTTGCCCTAGTAATTATATCCATGTATTATTCAAGTTGAATTATTTTTAGTTTGGAACCCCTTTATTTGGCCTTAAAAAAATGTTTGTTAATTCAAATAATAATAAACTTTAAAACCACGCCTTTCCTTTCGTATGATCTCGAATATCATAATTTATCTTTGAATGGGTTTCACCTTTGTTAAAAGAGGGTAATTAATTTGTGGACGACTAGATTAGTGATGTTGAAAATGTGACCATATCTAATTCTGAGGTTGGCCTAATCTAATTTGTGGACGAATATTGCTTGTTTTTTAAAAGTACTTTTCTGAAAAACTATCTTAATAAAAATATTTCTCAAAATAAGCGATTTTTAGTTGATTGGTCAAACAGGCTCTAAGTTCACAACTCCCAGAGAAGTATAATCGTACTACATAGAATCACATCAATAATACAAATACTGTCTCTTTTCTCTTTACTTTAATATTATTATTATTATTTCAATATTATAATATCGTTGTAAATTTGGCTCCTCGATCAATTGTAAAGAATCTTCCTTTATATATTTATCATTAAGGTTTGATGTAACTAAAGTAGAAAATAATTTCCAAATATATTGAGGCACATCATATGCTCTACTGAAAAACATTTCACGAAAAAGCAAACAAAAATGAAGGACTACATTAAACTTGTTATAAGTTATAACATGGTAAATTAAGAAAGGATGAGTGAAATGGAATTGATGAATGATGGGCACCTTTAATGTTGGAAAAATTGTATATAATAGCAAACTATTAATTCAAATTAAATGCTATAATATAGTTTTGATTTAATTGTACCTCATAGCAAACTGTTGCTATTTCACCTCTCTCCTGGTGAATCTCACTCGCCACTCTCGTTCTCTCCCTCACCTCTCTCGTTTTTTATACAAACGCAAGTGTATAAAGTGCGTTTGTGTTTTGTATTAAAGCGAGAGAAAATTGTATATATACATATATTTTCGTTCCCCTCTCTCCCCTCTCCCAGATCTCGCTCTCTCACTTGCCTCTCTCACTTTATACAAAAAAACGCAAATTGTATAAAATGTGTTTGTGTTTGTATAAAGCGAGAGAAATTGGTATATATGCATATATTTTCGTTCCCCTCTCTCCCCTCTCCCAGATCTCGCTCGCCACTATCTCAAATCTCGTTCTCTCACTCGCCTCTCTCACTTTATACAAAAATGCAAATGTATAAAATGCGTGACAATTGTATATATACATATTTATAGCATTTAATTTGAATTAATAGTTTGCTATTATATACAATTTTTCCTTTAATGTTTCACTTAGAAAATGATAGATTTTTAAAAGTTAGCAACTTTTTGTCACACATATAAGTCATACTTTTAGATATATTATAAATACATATATGGAGACATTTCTCCAAAAGGTCACTCTCTTTAAATACAAGCCAAGCCTTACAAATCAAACGTGGTATGCTAAGGACCTAAAATATCAATGCTCCTTTATTGCATAAATTTTTTGGTCCTTT
This sequence comes from Solanum tuberosum, assembly GCF_000226075.1. Taxonomy (NCBI): domain Eukaryota; kingdom Viridiplantae; phylum Streptophyta; class Magnoliopsida; order Solanales; family Solanaceae; genus Solanum; species Solanum tuberosum. The sequence goes on from NW_006239534.1 coordinate 200,151, forward strand.
TTGGACAATATATATTACTCGAAATAACAACACTTCAAATTTTATTTTATTTTACATAATTTAAAGATTATTTTTGTGTAAATGTTATTTTCGCCTTAAAAATGACTATTTCTTAAATAGTAGTTTTTACCATTTGGTAGAGACAACTAAGATGGGCCAACATTAGCATACACATTGCCCAACAAGCTCTTGATGGCCTATTTTTTGAGGGTGTGTTTCGTATAGTATAAAATATTTTCTGAAAATTATTTTTAAAATTTTTCTTTGTCTGGTTGGTTGAGCACCTTAAAAAATGAGGAAAATAAGTTTCCTTATGGAAATAGCGGAAACAAGTTTCAGAAGTAATTTTAAAGTTCTTTATCTCTTTCCCACCCATCCAACATTCCCAACACCATCTCTTGACCATTTCACACCGGAACTCCCACTCTCAACCCTATTCCACTCTTATAATATATCACTAGCTTATATATAAATGCTCCTAAGAGACAAATCTAGTGTATGTCTGATGAAGAACAAAAAACATTTTTTTTTGAAAGAAAAAAGAGAGAAAAGTTCAAGATCATCCCTTGTGAGATTTATTCTCTTAATTCACCCTACTTTGAAGTATTGAATTGTTACAATCTTTAACCAAAAAATAATACTCTATATGTCCCAATTTATGTGTCATCCTTTCTAAGTCCATCCAAGAAAAATGTCACATTACCTTATTAGGCAACTATTCAATGACACCACCCCATTTTATCATTACTAAGTTTCACTTAACACTTATTGTGAAGAAATGTCAACTAACATTAAGCACTAAAGTGACATTAAGGACAACTTGGAAAAACATGATAAAGTCTTCTATTATTTCTTAAACTCCATGCCTAACCACTCGGTGCCCCACATAAATTGAAAATAAAATTGTTACAATATCATCTTACAAGTGATCTTTTGGGGCTAATTTGGCTATCTTAAAGATACTTATGGCAATTGGCAAGCCCAATTCTCTCCTAGCTTAAGCTCCTTGTTGGATTGGCCCAGAATATCTATTGGGCTAATGATGAAAGTATACAACTGCTATTTGGGCCAACTAATTTAGCAAATATATCCTTCTCTAGCCGAAGCTGCACTTGAGATCACCATTTAAATCATACTAATAATACTTAAAATTATACTAATGGGACATTGTTTTTCATTAGTAACATATTTGCTTAGATACATTTGGAGTTTCTACTCCTAGTAAATACCAACTTGCCACATTGAAAGAACATTTTTGGGCTTACAAAATGAACAAGATCAAGATAATACAGCAATCTTACATTATGAACCAGACTCCATAGTACAGTTGCCTTGTTGGTAATGTCTTTTTAACCACAAAATTGGGATCTTTGCTCATGCCAAAAAGAAATTTAGACCTATCCCAGTCTAAGACATGTCCTCATGATAAAGATGAAGTCCCAGCCCAAAACGAGCACAAGCTCGACGAAATGCCATACCTTCTGCCTTCTGCACTGGATCCCCATAACCTGGATCATCTACTGAAGCAGTGCCAGTTGATTCTCGATATATCTAAGTCAAAACAGAGCAAAGAAATAAAAAATCATCATCAGAGTTTTGATAATGTAAAATTTTCTCATGTAAATGAAATGCAAGCAAACCAGAAAACTAGGTAACAAGCACAAGCGTACACATCTATTTTATGGGTTTTCTCCAACAGGTAAGATGCGGTGTTGTTACATGCAGTGGCTCCATACCCCAATAGACGAAGGAAAGGAATTCAAGGAAAAAAATCACAATTTCGAAATCAGCTACAAGCTTATTCAAAGCAAAGGGACAACACAGTGAATCATAAGCGTCAGCTTGTGCTCACCTTGACTAATTTCATTACATCATTTTTCGAAGATAGTAAGTGATAGGCAACTAAGAGATTTTCTTCCTTACATAGCTTTAAAGTCGGTTAAAGAGTCTATCTGTGGCTTTTTAGGTAGGTCTTCTCAAGTTAAAAGGCAGCACCTCATGAACAACAGTATTTGGTTGCTTAGAAAAATATTACAGAAATGATATCAAGAGCAGGCAAGTTATCACTACACAAAAGAACATCTTAATAATAGAAACAATCTGTCAAGCATAAGTAACAAAGATAGCAATACCTCTGCATCAGTCCCATATATTGTCACACGATAAACAACTGAAACTGACTTGCCATCAGATGAGTAGGTGATGCTTCGAACTTCGCCAGACCATTCTAATTGGCAACAAATTTGACTGTCAACTGGCTGACTAAAGTAAAAGTAGTTTCATTCGCAGAAAAAGGGAAAATAAATAAAAAAGAACATTGACATACCCGGAGCATGTAAATTCATAATCCTATTCACAATATGCCTGCAAAGATTCAGAAGTCATAAAAAATAAGTCTATTTTTTTTATATTGTAAAAAGCAACAGAAACAAAATGCAGAACACACTATTCCGGCAAAGTGTTAATACGTCGGGTGAAGAAATGATGAAGGCCCGCACCAATATAAAATGAAGAAAAAACATGTTTCAAAATCAACTGACCAACGAAGTTGACCACTCAGAGTTGATACTTTGGGTGCATTTGTTATGGAGGACGATGTACAACAACAACAACAACATACCCAATGATTTATTTTGGAAAATCATTTTAATGTTCATTTTCCTTGTGTGGTTGAGTACAAAAGTAAGTATAAAGAGTTGTATACAATAAAATGATAGGATTTTGATGATATTTTTGAGTTTAAAAAGTTGAGAATAAATATGTACATTTGGGATGTCTGCAAAGGATAATGATTTGCCTCCTGGAGGAGATTAACAGTGGGTTACAATATGCTTTCACAGGGGTCGGGTCTATGGCCCCTGTGATAGGAAACTGAGGAAGTACTTATGGAAAGAACTTGCTGCTATCAGTGGAATTGTTTCACTACCATGGGCTGTTGAAGGAGATTTCAATATAATAGGTGTACGGAAGAAAAAAATGGGAGAAGCTAGAAACATCAGAGAATTCTCAAACTTTATTAACGACCTACCTTTAGTAGTTCTTCAACAACTGAATTCATGTTCAGTAGGCATACGGTATTTTCAGTCAATAACTGTTACAGAGATGTTGTTGCAACGGTTTAAACAGGGAAATCCTAATTGTCCCTAGAAGATTATTTGAAAAACCAAAGCACCTATGAAAGTAAGTTTTTTGTTTGGCTAGCAACTAGGGATGCTTGCCAAACACAAGTTACAAAGGTGAGGTTTTTCCTTGTGTAGTAAATGCTATTTTTGCAATTCAGAGGAGGAAACAAGATAATATATTTTCTTGCCTTGCAGATTCTCAAGACAATTCTGGGAACTTTTCTTTAGCATAATGGGCATATCTTTGATGTTACCAGAGAAAATTAGTAGCTTGTTGGAAGTGTGGCAATCACAGAAAGTTAAAAGAGCTTATAGCTAATATGGAGAGCATCCCCAATTGCATAACGTGGAACTTATCCCAGTCTTTTGAGTCTCATACATGATCTATCAGGTGTTGAGTTTACTATCACCAACTATTTATCAAAAACACACCTCAACTATCAGTTGCTCACTTCACCTACCTAAAGGATGGTAATATGTCAAGTAGGAAAAATAAGCAATCGATAGTTGAGCATGAAACTCAAAAAACTAGGATACTTTAGGTGTGTATTTCACTCTTTACTCTAAAATGCAGAATATACACAAGATAGAACACATCTTGGAGGTGAGTTATGTTATCAATCAAAAACCACAGAACTCCCCCCAAAAGGTATAATCTTTATGAAGCAATTCAAGCACAACTAATCAAATGCAAAATAGTAAGTACGACAACAAAATCACTCAGTTTAATCCCACAAATGGGGTCTAGGGAGAGTGTTGCATACACAACCTTACCACTACCTTAGAGAGGCGGTTCCCAATACATCCTCAACTCGAGTAAACATATAAAAAATCAAATATATAAAATAATTACAAAGAAGCCAACAAAATAGAAATAACAAAGCATTTTGTGCAAAATGAAACAGAGAAAAAAAAAGGGGCAGAGCAGTAAGATCACCATGGTATGTATTTGATGGAGAATCCATTAGGTTCATGGCGAAACTTGATGAGTGAATCTGGAACTTTCTTGTTCAGCTCTTTCAGTATATCAGAAAGTGGTCTACTGATTCCTGAAGTTAGGTCCGCCGTTTCCCTTTCTGAATCAAACATCAATCTCTCTTTGTCTTTGTCTTTCGGAGAAGAAGAAGCCTTAGCAGAGATGGAGCGCTGGCACAATCGGAGTTTATTCAACATAGAAGAAAAAGAAGTTGAACGCAATGAAGAAAATGCCATGGCTTTTCCCTTTCAACTTCACTCAAAAACCCTCCATTTCTGCCTAGAAAAAAGGGTTTATTTATAGGGGGGGGGGGGGA
>NW_006239534.1:204931-233427 GCF_000226075.1 Solanum tuberosum
GGGGGGGGGGGGGGAAATGGCAACCAAAGTTCCACATTTTCAAAAGAATTAAAAAAGGATAAAAAACTTAGCTAAACTATTTCGTTTTTAATTTAAACAACTATAATAACTCGTATTAGATACAATAATGATGTAAGCATTCATCAAATCTATGTTACATAAATTGAGTATTTTCATCATTACTTTATAAGAATAAGAGAAAATGGTTTAAACCCCCCAAATCTATACCCGAAATCTCAACTACACACTTCAACTTTACGGGTATCCTATTACCCACCTGAAGTTTATATTTCTCTATTTTCTACACACCTAAGTGTTGACCTCAACACATAAATCAAATAATTAGGCTTGTGTGATTCCACGCGCTGGGTCCCTCGCTTCTTCAACTCCCATTTCTTGTTTTTCCCCCATTTTCCTCCTAAAACGTAAAAGAACAAAAAAAAAATCCTCCTTTCTCATTTTCAATCCTTCTCCATTAGCAATGCATTTCTGGTGATCATCAAACAAATTTGCTATCATCGAACGATTTTGATGTGTATTGTCAACTTCATTTCGTAGTTTATCAATTGATTTAGTAAAAGGCTAGTTCTTTATCCCTTATTTCGAGTTTGTGATTTATCCCCTAGGGTTTCTGTTGATTCGTGAAATTAAGAGCAATATTGTGTGAAATCTTATGTGTTAGGTGTTCATTTACACCATATTATACCACATTTTTCATGAAATTAGGGTTTTCCCTTTCTCGTCTAAGTCGCGTAATTTTGTATTATGTTCGTCTTAGTATTATGTTCATAGAGTGTTGTATTTATGTTCTTCTTAGTATTATGTTCATAGAGAAGCTGCTAGTCTGTTACTGTGTTGTATTTATGTTCATAGAGAAGCTAAATATTGTGTTGTATTCTGTTCGTTTGCTAATGTGTTGTATTATGTTCGTTTTTAAGTACTATTCTATTTTTTGGATTGCCCTCAGGTTAGAGTATGTCTATAATTACTATTTTATTTTTTTATTTGCCTTCAGGTAAGAGATGAATGGGTTTACTTTGATTGCTCTAAGGTGGTACCATGGTGGGGTGTTAGATTTAAGTAGTGGGGAACCAATATATAATGATGGAGAAGTTACATAATTTTTGGATATTGATGTAGATAAAATGTCATATTTTGAGTTGAAAGACTATATTAGAGAATTGGGATATAGTACAATTTGCACCTTTAGTATTAAAGCACCTAACAGTGGCATTTTGGTAGATGTTGATAATAGTAAGAATATTTTAGACATGATGTGTTCCTTGGAAGATGGGGATGAAGTGGAGGTATTTGTTAGTCATTTGATCGATGAGGCAAGTGTGGGGCCCATGTTAATAGAAAATGGTAGTCATATGGATATGGGAGAATCTGGTTCAACTTTTAATACAAGGCCTAATGAGAGTGAAAACTTTATCTTTGGGGTAGGTGAAGACCATTTAAACAGTGAGGACCCTGTTGCTACTTTTTCAACCTCACCTCCTTTCACTACCACACCTCCTTTCAATACTGCTACTGCAGAGGGTGCTACTACAGATGATGTTACTGATGATGATATAGATGTTGGTCCTGCTGGACTTGATTTCTCAGAAGAAGAAGTAGAGGGTTCTGATTATTCAACTGAGGATAGTGTTGAGTCTGAAGTTGAATTAGTTGGAGATGATGATGAGGAAGAGTATGGTATTGATGTACATGAAGAGGTTAGGAAGTTAAGGGATGAAAAGAGAAGTTTTCAAAGGAGGAAAATAAGGGAAAGAATAGCAGCTGACAATGAAGAAGTACCAGTAGGTGAAGCTGGACCAGATCTAGGTTTTGATGAAATTGGAACAGGTAAAGTAAGTCATGAAGGAAGGCTAAGAGGTAATGAGCCTTACTTTGCAAGTTCTGATGAGGATAGTTTTGAGTTAGATGAAGATGAGTGTTGTAATGATGATGAACATGAATCTAGTAGATCAAGAAGGAAAGTTGTCAAGAAAGAGGAGTTCAAAAACTCAAAAATCATTCATGATCCTACTACAAAGAAAATTGTGTGGCAGTTGGGCATGGTGTTTAAAGATGTGAAAGAATTAAGACAAGCAGTAATTAAATATGCAGTTAAAAGGAGGGTTCAGGTGGAGAAGTGGGTGAATGAGCCAAAGAAAGTTAGAGTTAGATGCAAAGATGGTTGTCCATGGCTTTTTGTATGGATGTCTTGACAAGACAACAAATTATTTCATGATAAAAACTTACAATCCAAAGCATACTTGCAACAGGACAACTAGAAATTACTTGTGCAATGCAAAGTTTTTATCTGAAGCCTTCAGAGAAAGAATAATTGAGCAACTAAACATAAGAGTCTTAAAGTTGCAGGAGATGATTAGGAAAAAGTTAAAACTTCATGTTGGCAAGACTACTGTGAGAAGAGCAAGAGTTAAAGTGTTGAAAGATATAATGGGTGATCATGTTGTGAATTTTGGAAGAATACTTGACTACAAGGATAACTTGTTGAGGACTAATCCAGGGACCAGTTGTGTTGTAAAAGTTGGTGAACCTGATGCAGAAGGCAAATCAATATTTCAGAGTTTTACATTTGTTTTGATGCTTTAAAGAAGGCATGGATACATTGTAGAAAGTGCATAGGCTTAGATGGTTGTTTCCTTAAAGGTGTTTGTAAAGGCCAACTGTTAGTTGTTGTGGCCAGGGATGGTAACAATCAAATGCTGCCACTCGCTTGGGTAGTAGTTGAAAAGGAGAACAAACACATATGAACCATGTTTGTCAAGTGCATAAGGGATGATCTGGGACTTGGAGATGGTGAAGGTCTCACCTTGATTACAGATATGCAAAAGGTATGTGAAGTTATTTTGTAACTTTCAATTTATATATGTAATTGTGACCTAATCATCATATATTGCAGGGAATGTCTGTAGCAATTACAAATGTATTACCTTGAACATAGAATGTGTGCTAGGCACATATTAGCTAACTGGGCTAAGGATTAGAGGGGTTTTCAAAGAAGACAACAATTTTAGAAGATAGCTAAGAGTACATTTAAGTCTCAATTAAGGAACAATATAGAGAAGATGAAGTTATTAGGTCCAGAAAAAATGATGGATAACTTAATGTGCTACAACATTAATTTTTGGTGCAAAGTTTACTTCAATACTGAAGTAAAGTGTGACTCTGTAGACAACAACATGTCTGAGTGTTTTAATGCATGGATCTTGGCTGCTAGACACAAGACCATCATTACTATGCTTGAAGAAATAAGAGTGAAGCTTGTTGACATCCAATTTTGGCCCTCCAATATATAAATTAATCATCGAGCTTTTTCAATTTTCAAACGATTTTAAGATAATTAGTTTTATAAAATTTCAAAAAATAAACAAATAAAATAATAAATATATATATATATATATATATATATATAAATGTATTTTATGAATATTCGAAAACCATCTCAAAAAGATTTTATATTTTTTATATTTGGTTAATTAGCTTAGTCATATAATAGTTTATGATATTTTTTTGAAATAATTAGTTTTTGCTAATTAAGTTGATTATCTTATTTCGTTAAGATTAAGAAGCTCGTTAATTAATTAATATTAATTCATCTTATTTAAGGTTTGGTCGAATTTGCTAATTAAATTCAATTCGACTAAGTTCTTAATTTTAATTGGCTACGATTTCAATCAAATTGGTCAAATCCTTAACCTAATTCAATAGGCCAATTTTGGCCCATTTCCAATTCAATTTTTCCAACTCATATATATAACATACAACTCCATCAGCCCAACAGTGCATTACAACAACATACTTACCTAATTCCTACAGTTATAACCGACCCAACCTGCCCAATATATCAACAATACCAAAGAACCCGACCTGACCCTACAACGTTCTTCTTCTCTAGCAGATATCGAGAGCAGCGACCCCATTTTCTTTTTTTCTTCATCGCAGCGAAAATCACGGACAACAGCGGAAAATTGCGAGAAACCAGTACCCTTATCCAACTACCCTGCAAAACCCATACCTTAGCAGCCTCAACGTCAAACCCTCACGTCCCCTTTCCCCCATTTTAAGGGATTTTCAAAGCTTTCTACTGTTGTCTTGAAAAGGGGCAGAGGAATTCGATTTTGAAATTCAAAAATCCACTTGTTTTTCCCCCTCAAAAATCAACCCTATTTCTTCATCTATTTAAGATGGTTTTCTCAATGTGTTTAAGAGGGAGGAGAGATTGATAAAGAAAAAAAAAGATTAGATTTTGAGACCAATTACGAAAAAATTGCCTGCAAGACGGTTTTGGGAGTTTAGTTTTGAAGTAATAGTCATTTTACAATTGAAAAATTTCAAGTGATTCTCTAATCCTAGGTTTCGAGGAAATCTCTGTTCGTAGCCGGTTTTTGAACTTCTTGGCTTGCTATTACTAGTATTTGAATCTTGTGGTAGAAGAATCACTGTTCTAAGCTCGTTCGTCCAAGCTCGCTGCCCTCGAAAAGGTAAAATTTCTTCCAATCTCGATTTACTTTAGTTTAACGTGCTGCTTATTCTCGCAAGATGAATTTAGTTGTAATTATTCTCTTTATCGGTATCCATTCGGTTGTTCTGTTAGTCTAATAACTTGTGTTATGTCTACTGTTTTAGATAATTATGAATATTTCTATTGTTCTCATCCCTATTATGAATTCCAAGTACCTTGAATTGTATTCGTCTCTTAGGTTGCCACTGTTTTAGTTTAGAGTTTCGATTGTTGTTGCTTTCTGCTCTTGCCACTAGGTGTATCTTTTCTTTTTATTTCTTTTAATCGAGAGTACGTGAATGAATGTTTGTCTTGGAATACCATTTGAAATTTTGTTTGAGTTCATGTCTCTTATATCTAGAGTTGGTCCTTGTTCGCCTTTTAATCTGGTTTACTCTAAATATGTCAAAAAGAAAACTTCTATACTAGCTTCGAGTGTGAATGTAAAGTTAAATATTTTATTGCATAATATCATCAGGGGGTTTGGTCTTATTTCTTTGCATTGCCTATGATAGAAATAGTATTGTCACCTCTTATTTTTCCTTTCTTCATTTCAATTCCGAATATAGTTTGTACCATTAGATTGTTGTTCGTTAATGAATTAAAGCTTCAGATTTTTGTGTGCTTTATCTTGAATGGAGTGGATGTAGTAATCTGACCAGCTTAATAACTCTGTATGTGTTTAGATTAAATATTTAAGCTATATTTTCTTTAGTGTGTTGAAACAAAAAGTCTTTTGCAGTGATGTTGTTGTAGTAAACTCATGCTTGCCTTGTTCTAAATGTATAATAGTGTAAAGTTTGTTTGTCTCTTTTTTGGCATAACTTCAGTAAGCAGGTGATTCATTTGATTGTTCCATTATTTTATAACTCCATGTCATGCTCCCTTGGCGAATTCAATTCTCTTATGTGCATGTGACACCAATTCGAGTTCACTTCGGACTTATTCCTTGCATTTCATCGAGTAAAATTACTTCGAGGCAATCCCACCTTGTTCAAGTCACTGGGAAGCTGATATGCATGTGAGTAGTTAATATATCAGCCAATATACATATTGTATACAGCAGTATACACTTATTATACAACGAGTTACAGGTCGAAAACTATGAAAATACAGGTCTAAGGCGAAATACAGGTGTTAGGAAGCAAGAGATACATAAAAAGGGTTGATATACATGCTAATATACACTAATATACATCAAGTGTATACAAAAACGGGAATTGGATTAGCCCAAAAAATTCCAGCGAATTTGGCCCAAAAGGAGGCCCAAATTCAATTTCTCCCTTACTCTTTAATTATTTAATTGTAATTATTTATTTTTGTTGTTTAACTCTAACTTTATAATCGTTAAATTAGCTTAATTATATTCCCCAAAAGACGAGTTATTTTCTTTGTGTTGGTTTGCTTTGAATACTTGTTTTTTTTTTTTTTTTTTGTGTTGATGTTATTTATTTTATTAATTAAATATTGGTCAAATTTTACATCCTCAATTAAGTTAAATTGGTTGTTCTTAAAAAATGTGTTATTTAACGCTTCTTCACACATTTTTGCTCATTCTAAAATTATTTTGAGTTAAGTATTTTTCTTCAATAAACTTTAAAAAATGGCTTTTCTTTTACTTTGTCACTTTTTCTCAAAAAGTTAGTCAAAACTTTGCTTTTATTCTTCAATTAATTTAAAGTGATGTTCATGCTTAAACTAACCAATTTGGTTTAAATTATTATTTTAAAAAAAAAATAAATTAGCCAAGTAAGTCCTAATTAATCTAGTTTTATTAATATTCTAATCACTTGTAATTTAATTCAAACATTTCATTTTGGGTCTCTTTCTCTAAAAAAAAAATAAAAAAAATGTGTCATTCATTTAACTATTTTTCTCAAAGTTAATCAAATATATTATAAGTTATTATTTTTTTTATGTTAAAGCATTATTTTTCTAAAAATAGTCAAACATATTTTGGTCAAGTCACAGGTCAACCAAACCCTCTTGAAGTGTAAATTGAACCCCGAACCCTCTTTGGTATTTTTAAATGATTTTTTCTGTTTAAATCTTTGAAAATTATAAGTTTTCTTAATTTTTAAAAAATTAAGTGGCGACTCTTTTCTAAGTATTTTTCTCAAATTGTTTTATACTTAGGACATTTCAAAAAGTGATTTTTCTAGAGATAATCAAAAGGCGTAATTTCTCTCCAATGGCTCTGAAGGTTTTAGAGGAGAACATTAGTAGGTCTATCGACTGTACCATTGAGTTTAATGGAGCTGCTGGATTTGAAATGAAAGAAGGGCTTTGTCAACACAAAGTGGATATTACTAGGAGAACTTGTAGTTATAGGGTGTGGCAGTTAAGGGGCATACCATGTGCACATGTTGTGGCTGTATTATACTTTAAGAAGTTTTCTCTTTATGACTATATAGACAGCTGCTACAGTAAGGAAACTTACTTGAGGATTTATGCCAATGGTATTGAACCACTCACAAACATGGAGATGTGGCCAGTTTCTACAAACCCCACTATTGAGCCACCAGAAATCACAAACATGCCTGGTAGGCCACCTAAGGCTAGAAGAAAAGAAGTTGGAGAAACTAAGAAATCTGAGAAGCTTTCCAAGATTGGACTTGCAATGACATGTAGTATATGTCATGTCAGAGGACATAACAAGAGAGGGTGTCCTCAAAGAGAAGGTGTTGAACCATCAACAAGACAAAGTGCACCATCACCTACTGCATCAGTAAGGGCAGAACCAATAGGTTCAGGCAGGGGAAGAAGCAAACCAAAGATAATATTTGAACTTGTTTTACTTTTTCTTAATTTATGACTTACTTTTTCTCTTATATGTATAGAAAAACTCCATCAGCACCATCAGAAGGTGAGCCTCTACTAAAAAAGGTGTAGACACATAATTTTTGACCGAACATAAGATTTTACACTATTTTTAAGTCTTAAATATCTCTTCTATGTCTAAGTTAGATATTTTGATTTTTGTCTTATTTTAATAAGTTTATTTAAAAAAAAAAATGAAAATAACAAAAAATATATGTTTATTTAAATTTAAATTTAAATTTAAATTTTAATAAACAAGCTAGTATTTCTTAATTATATTTTTTAAACTAGCTATTTGACTTTTCTAATATTTTATTAGTTCAAAATAATAATTAGTATTTTTATTATTATTATTTTAATATATATATTTAATCTTAAAAAAAAAAACAATAACCTACACTACCCCACTATCCCAACCCACCTACACATTACCTCACCCCATTACGGCATTACCTCCCACCATCTGCACATACTACTCCACAACACATACCCCTATATTACATACACAACACGGAAAAAGGAAGAAGAAGAAAAAACGGACGACACTCAAGAAAACAAAAAGAAAAACTTTCCATTTTATTTCACTATCCTCTTAAAAATTCACCAACACATTCACATTCCTCTTCCTTTCTCATTATTATTTTCATATAAACACCATACATATACCACCATACACACCTACAAAAAATTTGTGGGTATTCTAATCGAGCTTCAATTAATATTTTGCGGTATTCAACTTTACCTTATCTTTCTATTTATTTATTTATGGAATTTGATGTAATTTTATGACAAGTTCTTTTTATATTTTGTTTCATTCATGAATTTGATTGGGATGATTAATTTGTTAGTTGTTATATCTCTATTTCATGAATAAGGTAGCTTGAATCGATGATTTTATTTATTTATTTATTTATTTTTATTTATTAGTTGTGATCTCTTAAAAATGAATGGTCGTAACATTGTTCTTGTCTTCATTTAGATAATATGATCATGCTAGAACCACGGGACTCGAGGGGTGCCTAATACCTTCCCCTCGGTCAATAGAATTTCTTACCCGAATTTCTGGTTCGCAGACTAATATAAAGAGTCATTTCCTTTTGATTATGGATTAAACAAAAAGATGATTTGGAACACCATAACTCAATTTCAAGTGACGACTCTGAAACAATAAAATAATCTCTTAATCAATAACGTCACTTAAATTGGAAAAACCCTTCCGCCGCTGTACGCAAAAAGGAGTGTGACAAAAGGGAAGAGGAAGACAAAAAAAAAACATCATCAGTAGCACCTAGTGCACCTCCCCTACCTACTGCACCTACTGATTTTCCTGCATCCTCTTTTGCTCTTCCTACTTATCATGCATCATCTTCAATAATTGGTACTACTAAAAGAGGAAGGGGTAGGGGCAGGGGAAACACATCTCCAGAGAAAAGACCAAGAGTCATGGGAATGGGTGTGTTCCAAGCTGCAAATGGCTTCAAAGTCATGAATGTGAGTCTTTGATATATGTTAACAACTTAAATTTTGAATTATAATCCTAATTTTGTTTAGTTAAACAGCTTAAATATTGATATAATCCTAATTTACTATAGTCTGGCATGCCAAGTAGTAAGATCTACTCTACCGGACAAGCAAAAGTGACAAGATCATCTGATGTAACTGGTGACATTGGTTATACACCAAGTAATACAACTAAGCTGAAATGGAATGGTAAAGCAGCAATCTCAACAAGCAAGCTTCATGAGCTTAGAGAGGAGCAAAGAAAGAAGACAATGGGAAGTAGTTCAAGTCAAAAATGACACTTCTTCACAGTCAAAGATGCCATGGAAATTGTAGTGATGTTGATGTATTTAAGCACTTTTGAGTTAGTCCATACATGGTTGCATTAATGGCCTGCTATTTTGGATTTTGTTTGTTGGTAAATTTTGCCTTATGTGAGGGCTTTTGAATATGACATTATTTGGGTAAATTCTGCTTATGTGAGGCCTTATGAATATTACTTTATTTTGGTAAATTCTGCCTTATGTGAGGCCTTATGAATGAATGGTGATGTTGTGTTTTAAAATGATTGTTGTGTTGTCTATCGAATTGTATTGGCTATTCAGGTGTGCTTACATATGTTGTGTCGGTTATGTGTTTTACAAATGGTGTTGTGTTGTCTATGCTGAAGTATGAATGGATGACTAGGTTGTTGGTTGTTGATGAAGTGTTGCATATTAATACAAGCTTCAAATTGACATCATAGATACAAAATGACACACATACATTGACAATTTTAATTAAACATAACAACAATACAAATCAAAGAGAAATCCAAATATGCAGCACTTGAACTACTAGGTTGCTGATGAACATAGCAACAACACAAATCAAAATACACAAAAGTATGTTCCTATTGAGCCTACACCATTTCAACCTTCTATTGAGTCTCCTCTCCAATAACAAATTAGAGTTCCTCAAGTTGTCAATATGAACCTGTCTAATACATAATTCTTGCTCCAACTCATTGATTTTGTTTACCAATCTTGGAATGATAAAACTTGATCTTGGATCCACTTCTTCTTTGTCCCTCCATCGAAAAAATTTACAATTTTTAGACTGAAAATGATCCAAAATAGTACATTTGCATCGTTCAAAATAAAGTGTAGCAAGAATACAAGAAAAAACACATACAAAATAGCATGGGAAAGACCAAAATCTTCTTCCCGGATTTAATTTCGACCAAGAAGTTTGCAAATTCAGCAAAATTTCGTGTTTGCATCTCACTACAGCATTGAGCATTGGGTCTGATTCATCCATACAAAGCTTATTCAAGTTTTCATTTGCCATTTTTGATGAATTTCGAGAAAATTTAAAATTCGAATTAGAGACCTAAATAAGAAATTAGAGCAGATTACAAACCCTAAATTCAAGATTTGAAGTAGAAATGAACATTAACAACTAAACCCTACTTAATTTTGAGAGGAAATTGTGATTTTTTTAATAAAAGGAACAAGGGTTAATGGTGGGGAAGAAGAAATAATGGTTTATTTAAAGGTGGGGAAGATGACCGTTGGAGAAGGAGGAATTTTTCGTCAAAATTAACCTTCTAACGGGCCTAGAGGAGGTGAGAACACCTCTCATGACAGGTCAACACTTAGGTGTGTAGAAAATAGAGAAATATACAGTTCAGGTGGGTAATAGAACACCCGTAAAGTTGGAGTGTATAGTTGAAATTTCGAATATAGGTTGGGGGTTTTAGACCATTTTCTCTAAGAATAATAACAAACAAACAATTATAAACTATCACTCGATACAGTTATTTGATACTCTAGTTCATAAAAGTTACATTAATTACAAGATTTTTTTTTATAAACTTCGTATTATTTTATACAAATATTAATTATTTACCTTTTATTCTGTATAAGAGAATACATAAATTATTTCTTAACTTATATTATATTAATTATTATGCATAAATAATTTATTGCTTAATTAGCTATCAAATGTAATATTAATTAATATTTGTATAACTCACAACAAACCTGTTAGCGGTGACCGATATTTGTTCAGTGCTTTTGTGTATCTTCTCTGTTTGTGTCTTTGTATGTGTGTTCCCTGAGGAGGCTTCTTTCTCTCTCTAAAATATATTCATTCTCCCTACTCCTCCTCTCGGAACTTCACTCTCTCTTTCTCTCTCTACAATTTGTGTTTCTCTCTACAGCCATGGCCGCCGACAGCTTCACCGACAAAAATGCCGTTTTCCGGAAGCTCAAAGCCAAGTCCGAGAACAAGGTTTACATTGAATTTTCTATATTTTGTCTATCTTTAATTATCTGCGGATGTTTTTTTTTTGTATTTTTTGCGTTTTGTATATTTGTTTTTGATTGAAAATTGTGTTTTTCATTTGAATTTGTCTGTTTTGCTTGTATTTTTGTTTGAATTGATTTAGGAACTTGAGATCTGATTTAGATCTAGTGTTTCTGTTGAGTAGATCTTTGTTTTATGAACGATTTAGCTTGAATTTTGTTCAGATGTGCTTTGATTGCAATGCGAAGAATCCTACATGGGCGTCGGTTACGTATGGGATCTTCTTGTGCATTGATTGTTCGGCAACGCATCGTAGCCTTGGTGTTCACATCAGTTTTGTTAGGTACATTTTAATGTTTGATCTCTATCTTTATGCATTTGTTTATTGTTAAAAATCAAATTGTCTTTTTTCCTTCGATTCAGCTATGTTGTTTGTTTATACATGGTAACTTTACCAGTGAATTTCGTTTGGGAAGTTATGTAAGGTATGCAGTTTAGGTTTTCTTAGATACTGTGTAAAAACGATTAGGAATGTTGAAATTATTGGAATCAACAGGTTAGATGCCGTGATTTCTGCCGTATAAACAGTTGCTTCCTTTCATTGCACAATGTTGCAATTAAGATGAGGATGTATTATAAGATTGCATCTTTGGATGAATGTGTGCTGGACAAATTAGTATAGATCGAGTTGAGGACACCAATTTTGTGTAAGGAGCACTTAAAGAGATAATATCAGTAAGTCTACAAGTAGTGAAGTCCATTATCTTATCAATAGGTGTCAAGGGAATGGTTCTGCAAATTGGTTATGATTAAGATACATTATCATGTTGTAGGAGGAAAAAAGAACAGATTTTGCTGTAACATCTGATATTTGTAGTCAGGAGCTACTTTTTACGTGGAAGAGTGGAACTATTAAAGGGACCTGATAGTGCTAGTTTGTATCCTTATTTACGCACTAAAAACCATAGATGCACTCGCCATAGGTTTGGCTTTGGGGCTTCAAATATATGGTTGATTTAGCATTCCATCCAAATGGATTATTTTCATATGCACAAATACCTTGTTAGCTGGCTTTCATATCAAGCAAACTGATAATCCAAGCTTTGAAGGATATTAAAGTAGAGGAAGATGAATTGGATTAATCTCCCAAGATTTAGTTACATGGATTTTGCTAGGTGTGCACAAGTATTTCCACTTGTAGGTGTATATTTTAATCTGCTCGGTGCATCACCACCATATACACTTTCTTCAGTTCTTGACATGATCCGTCATGTCTAATGAAAGATCCATGTTATATTAGGCCAACATATTAGTATAGTCAACACCTAAAATTTCTTGATAGTTGGATTAAAGACAGGCCTGATTGTCGATACCTACTAAAAACCAGTATCTCCAGTGCTGGATGAGATGCAGGGAATATTTTTACCTGTGAGGATGTTAATGTTTTAGGAAGTGCTGAGAGAACATAGCTGGAAGAAAGAACAAAACAATACAATGTATCTTTAAACGGAAGTTGCAATGTATTGGAAGTAGTATTGAAGAGTTACAGTGAATGGAGTTTCTTCAATTATGACTATAGTCTATACAAGGGGTAAGTATGTGAGACTTCTAGATAGTGCTATCCAAAAGGTTGGGGATCTCAGTAGACGGGCAGCTGTGTTGCCTATCTTGTTCCAATTCTGTTGAGTCATACCAGGAAACATAAAGCAAGCTTTGTGGAGCTAGAAATTACCAGTTGTTCAGATTATCAGTAGGTCACTGTCTCTGTCTATTCCTCTTTGCATAATCCGTGGTATTTAAAAAGAGGGAAACAATAGATGGTTTGAAGATGGAAGAAAGACAGTTCAGCAACTAAGATGCTTAGTTTTCAGCTTTTGTATTACTGATGTTACATACGACATGGATGAAGTGTTAGACTATTTGGGCTTCCTGCATAGCTAAGGGATGCTGTGTTTTCTCTACATATCCTTGTATTTTTGTGCATTATCTTAGTGCTTTTAACAATAAAGTGCCTTAACTTTCTCAAAAAGAAAAATAAGTTGGTATCTCGGAAAGTTGGGTTGTCATCTTGATTCTACATTATGCTACAACAGCTCCAAAGCTAGTGCTTCTTCATTTTGCCAAACTATTGGTATGACCACCTCAAGAAACTTCCTGTATTTGCCCAGGGCTTTGGTTCAGTGGTAAGAGCACATCACAACAATGCACGATGTGTGGATTAGGCAGATGTCACGGAATTGAATCAAGTCGCAGACAAATGCTTGGAATGTACGTGGAGAAAAGCAAAGGGGACACCGACAATCCATCGAGTTCCGAACTGTGCTCCATTTGCCCTAGAGAATTTCTCGTTCCTTAGAATAGAAAGGAGTGAGTTAAGACTCTTCCTGTGTTAACTTTAGTTTCAGTTTCCTGCTTATCATGGTTAACGGAACCTCAGAAAAAGTCTGAGCAACTGTAATATGGTTATTGTTTTTCTTAACACATTTTCTTCTCCCTCATTGAAAAACCCCATTTTCTTTCTTTTGAGGAGGGTGTATAGCCTTTCTTTATCCATGGGCTAGTGGCTAGTTCTTCACATTATAATGTCACTACTATTCTTTTCAAATCACACTGCCAATGGGATGATCTAAGGCGTGGAAAAATGGAAAAGGGAAGTTCGAAATGGCCATGTTGGATTTCTTGGTTGTGACAACAGGCTAATGCGACATGCCTCCTTTTTTCTAACAACTGGCATCTGCATCACTCTTTGAGCCTCATCACTTCCATTGTTGCTCATCTCATCTCACTTTACCTCGGTAGCTGGACCTTTTCCTAGCTCTAACAACCAGCATATCAGAAGTATTAGTCAAGCAGGGACGATGATAGACAATATTATTTACCTTATTAAAAAAGTGATGACAACATCTCATGGTTAATGATGAATCTAGGTACCTTCTTAAACCTAACCGTATTTGATTGATCATGGGAACAATTGGCAATGGGAGAATATGGAAGGCCATGAAGGCTAAACTTTGAGGTGTTTTCGCTGTCTATATGGGCTTGCTTGAAAAAAAAAAAGGGAGGGGGTGGGGAGGGGGGAGATACGGGAGTGTAAGATAGAGTTTGAGTGCATGTATCTGTTAGTGACTTAGTGTGTTAGGGAGGGTTCTAATTTCTAATAGCTTTGCATTTCCTTAAACATGGTTGAGATATCTACTACGGGCCGAGGGTGATCTTCTGCCTCTGGCCCCACCTCATTTTCTTCTGTACTCTCTCCATTCAGTTTGTTTGGTATAATTTAACTAGGCATGACGTTTTAAGAGAGAAATGAAGACTTTTAAAACCCGCGATTTTAAACATGCATAAATTTGTGTGGCTATAAAAACTTCTTTTTAAGAGAAAAATAAAACTCATGGTCTTAAACATGCCATACCATTTGTGTGGCAATTAAAGCTTCTCCTTAAAGAGTAAAATCGGAAGTTTCAAATTCAATTGTTACCAAATAAAGAAATGTACTGTGCTAAGATGTGCTTTTTAGAACAGACTAATAATGAAATAATGTCGAACTTATTGGAGCAGATGGAGTATTGTTTTGAGGTGGGAGTGGGTATGGCCAGCTGCAAACAAATATATTCTGCCTTCTCTCTGTTAATTTGGCATTTATAACTCTGTCCATTTTCTAATGAATTGATTCTTGCAGGTCGACAAATTTAGATTCATGGTCTCCAGATCAGTTGAAGATGATGTACTTTGGTGGAAATAACCGTGCTCAAGTTTTTTTCAAGCAGCACGGATGGACGGATGGAGGCAAGATTGAAGCCAAGTATACCTCCAGGGCTGCCGAATTGTATAAACAATTACTCTCAAAAGAAGTTGCTAAAAGTAAAGCTGAGGAAAGTAAAGCACAGGGTGCAGGTTTGCCAGCATCACCTGTTGCCTCTCAGGCTGTGCAGACTACAAATGGATTTTCTAATATTAAGACTAGTGAAGCTCCAAAAGAAACCTCATCATTTAAGGATGAAACACCAGAGGTTTCTGCTTCACCCAAAGCTTCACAATCAGTTTATACTACAATTAAGAAACCTATAGTTGCAAAGAAATCTGGCAAGCCAGGTGGACTTGGAGCTCGTAGACTTACTAAAAAGGTACATCTTAGACTTCCAAGCTAGAGAAATGGGTGCAGGGTATAAATTGCATATTTTGAAATGAAGATTTATACATGCGCTTATAGTAAGGTATTTAACAAATTTGGAACTTAAATTAATTGATTGAGCATCTTTACAGACAAGTGAAAGTTTGTACGACCAGAAGCCTGAAGAACCGCCTGTTCAAGTTTCTTCCTCCAACCCTGCAAGTAATGCACCAACTGGTGGCTCATCATTCACATCTCGCTTCGAGTACACAGACAATGTCCAGCCCTCTGAGATGAGTTCTGGACGTGTTCTTAACCATGTATCCCCTCCAATGTCCTCCAATTTTTTTGCGGACTATGGAATGGAAAGCGGTTTCAAAAAGAAAAGCTCGAATTCTTCCAAAGTTCAAGTGAGTTCTTATTCTAGTTTTTATGTTCACTGCCATACAAGGATTCTAACAGAGCTGTTACAGTGAAATTTTAATAATGATATGAGTATCTATGAGATATAAAGAAAGTAGTGTCACACTTAGTTTAACTGCTATATTATACATAGGTGCAGCAGTTGGGTGGGTGGACTATATTTTGATCAATACCAAGTTGGGGGCAGATTTGTTGCTTTTTGATCTTATTCCAGCTTCCTGTGTTATCAATAAGTACAAGGATTGTTATTGATTTCGGAAAAGGTTGTTGCCATTTGGAACTTCAAATGTTACATTCTAAATATTTGCAATGCAAGTTTCAAGTGTTTAGTTACTAATGAAAATAAAAATAAAAACGACTTTTGGATGTTTTGTAATATAGTTTGCCTTTGAATTTTTTCTTTCTTTTTTCACCTTGGATGGATTTGTCCTTCAGTTTGTGATTTATTGTTCTCACTCGGTTCTTCTTTTGTTCGTTATTTATGAGTAGACTGCTTTGCCTAAGTTGTTTCTGTAGTCTTCAATTTATTTATTTTTTCGTCAATGGTGATCTGGGCCAGCTTTCTATGCATCTCGACTAATTCCACCAGGTACTTATTCTCTTACCAGCACAAGTAGTATGCTTGGGTAGATAGGAAAAAAATCACCTAGAGTTTTTTTGTTTCTGCTTGGGTTTGAACCTAAGAGTGATGGTTCTTCCCCACTTCATTGATGCCACATTTTTCTCACATTCTACAGATGGTGTTTGTTTTATTTAATTAACTTAATCCTATTTTAATCAGATCGAGGAAACTGATGAAGCAAGGAAGAAGTTTACTAATGCAAAAGCGATTTCATCCGCCCAATTCTTTGGTGATCAGAGCAAAGCTGAAATGGAAGCCTCAGTTTCTCTTAAGAAGTTCTCGGTATGACTGCTTGTTGTAGATAACATTCTCATATATTTATGGGTAGCTGTTTTCTTAATCAGCATGCAGACACATTGACTTGACCATCTCCCATTCCACATTCATTATCATAGTAGGGTCTTGCCCTATAAATTAATTAGAAATAGCTCTCTGCCGTCGCAACAATAATATGTCTTGCGTTTCTCCTTGTTCCTTTTCCCTTTTATCATAATACACTATACTTCTTCCCATGCTATCATTTTGCTTCGAAAAGACTGTTCAGAAACCTTGCCGGGGGGAGGAAGCCTATTATCCATTAGAATCGTCCACCAGATGGCTCTGGGAAAAAAATTCTCGGGTCCTAAAATAGAAAAAAATTGTTGCCAGAAGAATTCCACCTAAAAATGGATGAATCAGATTCATGCTCCTTAAAATGTTTTCTACTGCTATCTATTCTCAGGGTTCAAGTGCCATATCAAGTGCAGACCTTTTTGGTGACGATGATAGATCAGATCTGGACCTCACTGCTGGTGATCTCATTAACCGGATCTCGTTCCAGGTATATTATGACACAAATGTAAATGTTTTTTAGTTCCGACACGAAGACATTGAAAGGACCACACTCCATGTTTTCAGGCACAACAGGACATGTCCTCTCTGAAAAACATTGCTGGAGAAACTGGAAAGAGACTTGGCTCATTTGCGTCAACCTTAATGTCCGATTTTCAAGACCGAATCCTGTGAGGTTACAGGACCAGAATATTTCAGGCAGATGCAAACATTTTGTATGAAAAATAATAATGGAATGGAACTCTATATATAGGCTTTGAAGAAGCTGGTCTTGCCTGCATGTTAAAAATTTCTTTACGTGTTTTTTGTTATCTTCGTTTGGTTCTCGATGAGGTTTGTAGAGCTTTGTTCAACAATTTACTGTTTTCTGGTCGCGTTTGAGTTGTGAAATCATTCTACTGTAAACTATAGTGAAAAACTCTTTAGATTTTATCCTCTTTATCAGCCTGCCATAAATAACTAGAAAGATAACATTAGGTCAATCTTTTTAAGTTCATAATAACTCAATTATTAGTTCACTCGAAATAATGAAAAGAACTCATATCTAAAATTTGGAACTGTTCATACATGGTTATATATTATTTATACAATATCGATACATTAAATATACATTTAACTATTATTGTTGTTGAAAATAATATTCATCCTCTATACAGTTAGGTAAAAGGTTCTAGAAACTAAATTTAAAAAACAGTTAAAGACTAGAAACATAATAAGGTTTCTTAGCTAATGTTTCTCTTACTACGAACGGTAACTATAGCTTGATGTGCTACGAAATTAACAGTATATTTCACGTTTTTGGTTTGTTACTTGTACAAATATGTGTGGGACACTATTAATATGAGCTATATTAATTAAACATTAGGTGCGAATTGTTATTAAATTAAACTATAAATGTATTTAATAATTCATAGTAGATGTTTGCCATACTACATTTTTTGTTTAATAATTAATTCTTTCATAATATTATTTTTTAATTGTTGATCATTTTGAGTTATAGATAGCTATATAAAGAATTTTTCTTTCCATAAAAGTAATATTATTTTGATGTATCATACATGTTTCTCATATGTCACACACAAAACTTAATCTACACACAATAAATCAATTAATTTTGTCTTCTTTTGTTAATTAATATGTTTTTTGTGAGTATTTGTTTGTCCTATAATTGCTCCTCTTCTATGTATTTTCGAAGTTATATTCTTGAAACTATATATATTTTCTACGCGAATAATTTTCTAGAGAATAATTATTATTATCATGTAGCTTATATATGGTGTTTCGATGGGTGCTATGTTTAATTTCAGAACTGTATGAGTTCAACAAATAGAGAATTTTTTTGTTTGTTTTTCACAAAAGCTTAATCAAATGCTTAAATGAGAAAAAAAAGAAAGAGAGGAAGAATAAGAACACCTTTGAGAAATGGAGTGAGTGTTAAATTCATATCGGGTTGGTTGTTCTATATTAGTTACGGGTTAGTCGAATATAAAAATTAATGTGAAATTGATATGATGTGATTATAAATTGATCGAAGGAAGTCATGCAGACTATTTGAGGTGACAAG
This sequence comes from Solanum tuberosum, assembly GCF_000226075.1. Taxonomy (NCBI): domain Eukaryota; kingdom Viridiplantae; phylum Streptophyta; class Magnoliopsida; order Solanales; family Solanaceae; genus Solanum; species Solanum tuberosum. The sequence goes on from NW_006239534.1 coordinate 223,608, forward strand.
TCTAGTGACTTGACACAAGTACAATAAGTAGTAATCTATTACAATTTATGTTTTATAACTTTCATGATTTATACATGATTCATAAAGTGAATGTATTATGAAATGTTTGGGCTAGAAAGTTTGACGTATAATAGATATAGTGAGTGTGCGTGCGTGCGGGGTGTAGGTATGCCACTTATGAGAAAGAACTTCAAGTCAGTAAAGTAGTTAACCAAAACAAGTAACAAGTTCGTCAATCCTTCCTCCGATGCGTTCCGTTCATTTCATCATTTTGTTGTGTTGTTCTGTTCATAGGTCTGTGGGACAAGTTTTTTTACTTAGTATGATATTGAAACGGTTATGTGAGATGTTCTCACTTTTATAAGACATGTTTATTGTTGATTGAGATATGATGATCATTATTGAAAAGACTTGTTAATTATAAGTATCTCGACATATGTTTTTGGTTAAAATTTTATATAATATGATAGAACTTAAATGTCTTGACTATTTGGGAAATGCTTCTACTATTTATGAAGAAAATTATAAATGAGAGTAGACCTTGATGGATTCCGTGTAGCTAACAACATATTCGTTACACTTGGCATCTTGTATTTATCGATTACTAATACAACCCTCGCTAGTGGAAAGGTAGAACTGACATATTGTTATTGATTTTCCTAAAGCAGGGACATATTGATATGAATATTTGAATCATTTATGAGGGATTCATTGTTATTGATCATATTTTTAAGTAGAAGGGGACACTTACTACATGATTCATTCTTTGAAAACCCTCAAATATGAGATTTAAAATGAAAGTCTTTTACTGAAATTTACTATTAAATGGTTAAGTTGATTTTGCTTACATGTTACAACAAGATTGATTATTGTTATCATTTTCCCGAAAAGAACATTTATTGTATGATTTTACTTATCATACTAGTATGTTTTCTGTTTTTTTTTTTCTCATTAAAAAGGTTGTGGTAAAGTGTTATTACTCACTGAGCTAACTTTCACTCCTCACTAATTTTTTTTTACAGAGGACACAAGTGACATTGACGAGGATTTCATTAACTAGAGCTAGCAAGTTGACATTCCATGGTGATCCTCGCACTTGTTCACGCAGGCAACAAGCTTATCTATTTGTTATGGACATTCCTTTGATATATCTCTTAGATTCGCTCCATAGTCACTTCTTTTACTAAAGTTATGAGTTTTCTTTCGTTTTTATAGACGTGTGACTAGTATTAAACTTCTTTCCATATTTTGAGATGAATTAGTATTATTGTGTGACGAATAGATTGTTAATGGATATTGCGTCTTAATTTGGAGATGTTCTTAGTTGTGTTGCTGATTTCTGAAATAGAGAAAATTTAGATAGGCCCAAAAATAAGGAAAACTATGTCCGATTTTCTTTAAAATTCTGTTGACACTTGCTTTAAGATTCTCCCCTTAGCACCGTTCGCGGTCTTAAATTGGAGACTGACATGTTTTGAGTAGGAAATAGTGCTCGCTTTGTTACTTAATTTGGTCTATTAGTATAGTCATAAATTTTAGTTTGTGTTAAAATCAGAAATCATTCGTTATTCGTTTGTCGAGAGTCAATTGAGAACACTCTATACCTTCTCAAAATTAAGTTATTATTCATTTTGAATTTACTATTTTATTTTTAATTATTTCTTCAATTAAGAAAACAAGAGAATAAGAAAAATTCTAGCTCATTCTAAAGGATTGCATATTTTAATTATCCATGATTATTAATGTCTAATATGATCATTTGATGAAGATCGACGGAAAGTGACATAAATAACTGATACTATTGGAGGGATTTCTTTTTGCATAATTGGTATTGTAACTGATACTTTTGTAATGGATTTAACAGATACTTACTTTTATGATCCATATAATCATATTTCGGATTGAGTTCATCCTTATAGTAATCAAATGAATTGAGTTATCAATATTTAGGCGTAAAAACTAAGAACTCAACGAGATTTTATTTTTAATTTGATTTGAAGGGGAAGTGCCCATTAAGTTCTCAAGAACCATAAAGTAACAATAACGTCTCAACATCATAAAAGGAGAAAAATAAATCAAAATTTCTATTAAGAGTTTGACCATTTATTTAATTTGTGATCAGTAGTCTATCATACCTTAAATAAATTATGCATGTATAAAATAAAAGTTAATGTTTTTCCTTTAATTACATATAGGTTGGTTAGAACAAAAATGCATTATGAGAAATATAAACCTAGTAGATAGTATTTTCCCCCCAATAAATAAGTATATAATCATTCAGTTATAGAAAGATTACGAAATCTTTCGAAATTTTAGCTAAACCTAATCTCTGCCGCCGGTCAGCCACCACCATCGGAAGCCAGGCCAACTTTGCATATTCTATCCAACACTGGACAACCCTCATCAACAACCTTTGCCAATACAGTCAAACAAACCAATCCCGATGAAGCAAGTTGCATACCTACATGGAGAACCAAGAATAATTTGGGAGAAGGAGGAAGTCCGAGTAAATGACATAAATAGTCCCTCAACTATAGGAGTAGGTCTAAAATGGTCCCTGAACTATACACTTAACGGATTTAGTTCAACTTTGGTCCCTTAACTATACACTTACCGATTTTAGTCCCTTAACTATAAATTTACCGATTTTAGTCCTTTAAGTATTCACAAACTTATCAAGTTTGGTCTTTGTCCATCCTAAACTTTGATAGTTTTGTTCGAGAAACTTATCATGCATCATGCTAATCAATGCGAATTTTATTTAATTTACTCAAATTTCTTTATGTAAAATAAAATGAATAGAATAATAAAATTGATATATGTAATAAAAAGTTTAAAAAATTGCAAACCTACCATTTTATAAATTACCATTTCTGAAAAATTAAACAAATTCCGTTCAATGAAATCGTTGGAGTACAAACTTTGGATTTAACGGATAATAATTTTTTTCTTTTTATAATAAAGTTTAACATATTCAAGTCATTAGTAACAATAATATTCTTCATTTTATCCGCTATTGAATAAATTATGACTTATATTTTCTTTCCTCGTGAATTTTATTTTAAATCGTTAAGGTTAAGGTTCTTCGCGTAAGGTTAATTTGAAGAAAAAGTAACGGAGAGAGAACCAACAGAAAAAAGTTGACTAAAGGATTTAATTTCTCGAGGCATAGATTTTGTTAATATAAACCTAAGCTATTTGTATTTAAAAAAAAAGGACAAAGACCAAACTTGATAAGTTTTTGAATACTTAAAGGACTAAAATCGGTAAGTTTATAGTTAAGGGACTAAAATTGATAAGTGTATAGTTAAGGGACCAAAACTGACAAGTTTTTGAATAATTGAAGGACTAAATCCATTAAGTGTATAGTTCAGGGACCATTTTAGACCTACTCCTATAGTTGGGGGACTATTTATGTCATTTTCTCGAGGAAGTCCATCAGATGATTTTAAATAAAGAATTACAATATGCAGTAATAGGAAAAATTTCCTACTGATGGCCTGAGATACAAGCCCTAAGGAAATTAATACCAAAGCAATGTGAACTAAAGGGAGAAGTAAATATTGGATTGCTGACTAACATAATATGTTCTCATACGGGCTACAGAGATGGAGGATTATGTCATCTTACTATCAAAACCACAGTTTTACATAATGCACCACCACTAGACCTACCTCATGCGAACTCTTAAATGGGACCCTTTATTTGATATGGAGGAAGAAACTTTAATAGCCATCGCATGGATCTCATTCCCATCACTGCCACCAAACTTTTTTGGTAAGGACGCAATTTTTTCGATGGCAGCTGCAGTAAGGAAACCTCTACAAGTGGATTTGGCCACAAAGAATAAGACTCGACCAATTTGTGCTAGGGTCAAAGTGGAGGTTGATTTACTAGGAGAATTCCCAAGGAGAATTAATATTGGTATGAGAAAGAAGATAGGAGAAATCAAGGAGAAGTGGATTACTATCAAATATGACCACGTTCCAAAATACTACAAAAACTGTAAATTACAGGAACACAATAAGTGGAATGTTTTTCCTTCATCCAGAATTATACCCCAAAGAAGAGAAAGATGGGGATAGGGACAAAAACAATACAAATGAGGATACCAATGCAGGAAGGGTTTAAGAGTTGAGAACAAGCAAGGTGATTAGGGTCACAGTGACAACATAGGTAATGGGAGAAAGAAAGATGGTGAGTTCCAGGAACAAAAGAAGAAAAGCTATTTGAAAAGAGGTAGATTACACTTTAAAGGACGAATGGAGCAGGTCTGGAACCCGAGACAAGAGCAGCAAAAAGATAGAATGGTAAAAATAGCTAACAAATTTGGAACACTAGATGACAACAATGACACTGAAGTAGGAGAAGGAAACACATGGGGTAATGATCTGAAGCTAGGGGAAAATACTATTGGAGATAAGCAGCCGTATGAAGAACAACCTTCTAACATCAGGCAGAAAGAAGATGAAACTACTGGGGAACATAGTGAATTACAAAAGATAGAGGCAAGAACAAACAAACAACAATATAGGCAAGATGAGAACATTTTAACAGATAATCAAAAGCATGGGATAAAACTCCTGGCAGCAGCAACCCACATACAAAAGAAGGAACAACACAGAAGGCACATACCAGCCACAATCACGCAACAAGTAAAGCAGAAAATGAACAAGAGTCATCAGGTAGTGCATACTGCTATAAAGGGGGAAATGAAGAATCATTTGAGGACACAGTGGATGGAAGAATAGAACAAGAAAACAAAGGGGTACTTACCCCACAGAAGGCACCAAAGATTCATCAATTATCTCAACTAGAGATATACAAAAAGTTGCAAGAAGAGGAAGATGATACTATGGAAGAAATTATAGAAGACATAAGCAAAAAAAGAGATTTATCCATTGTAACGACTCGAAAAATGATAGAGTGAAACTAGAGCCTCACATGTGAGTTTGGAGTCGAGAACTTAATGAAATGATTATATTTGAATTTGACCCAAAAAGTTCTTAAAAATGTGCTTCGGAAGTTACCGGAAACTTGTTTAGCTGTATATAAAAAGATCCATTTCGTTTTTCGAAAATCCGACTTCATATTCTTGTTTAGGGGGTCAAATTGAGTGGAAAATGAGTCTAACACAAATTTTAGAGCAACCGTATCAAAATCCGAAATTTCCAAGTGAAGCCTTTTCGAGGGTCTACTTTGAAGGGTCATATCTCCTAGCAAACAAATTATTTGGGTGGACAATAATATATCCATGGAAATCCCTTTGAGTTAGCTACCTAACGCACTTCGTTTCACCTCATTCGGAGTTCGGACGAAGAAGTTATGCCCATTTTCGTAAAGTCTGTCCGGAAGGAAATACAAATTCCAGTAAGCTTGGTTACTGTTCACCCGCCTAAAAAATTTTCTAAGTGTTGGACCATTTTTTCCAAAGGGCATATATTATTTCCTAGATACCATTAGTTCAATTCCCATCCCTAAAACATTTCCCTCTCTACAATCCTCCATTAAGAAGAAGAAGAAGTGGGAGCTAGGGCTTTGGATTCAAGGCTTTCTTCATCAAATTTCGTGGGAGATCATAGCAAAGGTATAGTGACCCTTGATCCTTGATTATCTTTCCTTCAAGGAGTCCATTAAAAACGGTTTCAAAAGTCTTCAAAAAACAAAACTTCTATTTTCTATTCTAGGTATGGGTTCATGGGTAAAATGTTTTCAAAGTCATTATATTGGTGAATTGAAGTTCTATTTATGATTTTAAGATGATTTTATATGAAACTTCTTCAAGAACCCATGTTTTCATTAAAAAGCCTTGAATTTGCTTATGAAGTGGGTTTAATGCCTATGATTTAATGTTGATGAAATTGTGTTTAGATCGGATTGTATTGTTGATTTATATGGTTTTGTATATCTATTTATGATGAATTGTTGGTATATGGATGAATTGAGGATTGTGGCCTAATGGGCAAATTATGGGTGAATCACCTTGTGGTGATAGAATTGTTGGGAATTGAGTAATGGTTATTATGGCTTTGGAGGATGGTAAGTTGGCTTAATCTCATATTATGGATAAAAATTGTTCTTGCTTGGTTTGATCAACTTATGGTGGAGGTGTTTAATTATGGAATGTATTGTGACCATGGCCTTGAAGGCATAGTATGAGAAATTTAAGTGTTACATGACATTTTTATGAATGGACATTCAATGGAGCTAATGTGATCATGTTATGAAAGTAAATGTGTTATTATTGAAAGGATTTTTCTCAATTTGACACTCATGAATGTTGATGATAGAATATGAAGGATTCTCCAATTTATTGCATATCTCGAATTGGTAGAGCTTGTGCATCATTTTCTTGTATAAATGATTATATTGTTGATTGTTGAATCCTTGGATCGGTAGGCTAATGGCACCCTTCCATTAATGACAAGTAATGAGCTTTGGATTCGGTAGGCCTATGGCACCTTTCCATAAAGGTTAATGATGAGACTTGAATCGGCAGGCCCATGGCACCCTTTCAAGAGGAGTTAATGAGCTTTCCTAAATGTACCTTGAATCGGCAGGCTTATGGCACCCTTTCATGTGTTAAATAATGTACCTTGAATCGGTAGGCTTATGGCACCCTTTCATGTGTTAAATAATGTACCTTGAATCGGTAGGCTTATGGCACCCTTTCATGTGTTAAATAATGTACCTTGAATCGGTAGGCTTATGGCACCCTTTCATGTGTTAAATAATGTACCTTGAATCGGTAGGCTTATGGCACCCTTTCATGTGTTAAATAATGTACCTTGAATCGGTAGGCTTATGGCACCCTTTCATGTGTTAAATAATGTACCTTGAATCGGTAGGCTTATGGCACCCTTTCATGTGTTAAATAATGTACCTTGAATCGGTAGGCTTATGGCACCCTTTCATGTGTTAAATAATGTACCTTGAATCGGTAGGCTTATGGCACCCTTTCATGTGTTAAATAATGTACCTTGAATCGGTAGGCTTATGGCACCCTTTCATGTGTTAAATAATGTACCTTGAATCGGTAGGCTTATGGCACCCTTTCATGTGTTAAATAATGTACCTTGAATCGGTAGGCTTATGGCACCCTTTCATGTGTTAAATAATGTACCTTGAATCGGTAGGCTTATGGCACCCTTTCATGTGTTAAATAATGTACCTTGAATCGGTAGGCTTATGGCACCCTTTCATGTGTGATGATGTCAAAGTAATGAACTATTCTATGGGAATGTAGGCTAAGCACCGAGCGGATTTGGTTAGATGGAAACTCCCCCGACAGTTAGGCATGAGTTTCAATGATCGTCTACCTTATCCCATAAACTATGTGCCCGCATAGGAAGCTAGTGGATCCATTAAGCTATATATACCGGTCTTCCTTAGGCAAGTAGACCACCTCTTTTCGGTGTGGGGACTCATGACACCGGATTCCATGACAAGCTCTCATGGTCTATGTCGGTTAAACGCTTACTTCTCATCATGTGAGATTTCATTATGGTTTCTTGACAGGTTCTACAAAGTGTAGGTAGTAGTATGGGATGCTACCTATACATTGCACGAGTAGGCTTGGAGAGGGTCATAGTGAGTTTCTCTAAATCCTAATGACTGTGACATGAATGTACCCTAAATGAGGTTATTAAAGAATGTTGGCTCTTAAATGCTTAATATGTTATGCATGTTATACTTGGGTTATATTACGAGTTATTTTCCCTTGTCATGTCTTAATTAATGATATACCTCTTATGTATGAATATTGTGCAAAGGTGAAAGAAAGGAATGATAAGTTACTTTAAGTGACCTAAATGTGGTGCCTTAGTATGGATGGTGGTATGGGACGCCATCCATACATTGCACGAGGTATAGCATAAGGGTTTCTTGAGGTGAAGGTCCAAGGTAAAGGTTTTCATGTTGATATTGTTTAAAGGTGATATTATGACTTACTTGATGTTATGCTTGTCTTGTATGTCTTTTATGCTATTGTTCATGATATTTCAAAAAGGTGGCATAATGCATGGTTTCTAACTAAAATGTCCCTTTTAAAGCATGTTTTGCATGGTCATCATACTTAGTACATTTTTGTGTACTAACCCATATTCTTCATGTTTTTACTACAAGTGTAGGTTCCGGCAAGTGATCCCTCTTAGCTAGTTTGAAGTGTTGGATTGCTTTCCTCCAAGACTTGGTATGTCCTCATGGATTCGAGGACAAGACTTTTAAGTTCTTTTGTTCATGTAATAGACACTTTTAGTTTTGTTTTGATTGTAAAGGGCCGTGTCCCTACTTATGTTTTTGTTTGTGTCTAAGATGGCCATGTGAGACTTAGACTTCCGCTGTGTGTTTTTAAAGTTGTTTTAAGAAGTTTAAATGTGTGGATGTAAATAAGTTTTTTTATTATTCCGCACTATTTTCATTATTGAATGCAATGAATGACTATGTGGCTTGTATAAGACCCCTTCGGGGTCGAGTACGCCTTGTTACGACTTGGGGGTGCTCCCGGGTCGTGACATCCATTGAGCAGACTGGACAACTTCAAGGCAAAAACAAAAAGGGAGTAAAGCAGTCAAAAATGCTTTCATATGTAAACACAAATAGTAGGAAGGGTCCCACCTCAATATCTCAATGATTGACAAAGTACTATTTTGGAACATCAGATTTGTTAAGACTCAAAATTCTTTTGAGAGATTAATAGACCTGAACAGGAGACATTATTACTCTTACATAGCAATATTGGATCCTTTTCAAAGCCCCAATGAACTGGAAAGGTACAAGAGTAGATTGGTCATGCCTAATGCTAAGGTAAACCTATCAGCAAAAATATAGAGCTTTTGGAATGAAAATTGGGAAGAAGAAGATTATAAAAATACTCTAAAACAGCTTACAATTAGTTATAAACTGAGGGACACAAGTGATAGATTCAAGGTGACAGCTATATATGCAAGATGCAGTGCCTCAGAGAGACTAGAATTATGGGATGACCTGGAAGATATAGCATGCAATAATAATAGTCCTTGAATTGTTGGAGGAGATTTCAATTCCATCCTGGATGAATTAGTGAGAAGTTAGGTGGCCTACCAGTGACACAGAATGAAATCACTGACTTTGCACAATGTATTAGTACATGTGCATTGACTGAGATAAAGTTCACATGTAGCATCTATACCTGTCGCACCCTATTTCAATCAAGCCGAAACAGTTCACAACATAATATGGCTGACACTCTGATTTTGGAAAAATTGTTTTTTTTGTTTTAGAGTCGCCACCTAAATTTTAAGGAAAATATTAGGAAAACCATTTTTTATTTATGTAAATGTAAACTCTGTTTTGATTTGCAAAACCAGTGAGATTCTGAGTAAGGGTTTTGGTTACTCGAGGGGAAGGTGTTAAGCACCCCTCAAAGCCTATCCAAAGATAGTCCTTAAACTCAATTTAGGAAAATATGATTAGAAAAACTTGTTTATTTATTGGCTTTTAATGACTAAATGATAAGTTATTAGTTAGTTTAAGAAAAGGGTACAATACAAGGTACGACACATATATGTCTTATAAAATAAATTTAATAGTAGTATTGTAAAATAAATAAATGTATACGATATATTCATATGTAAAATATATATAGGTAGGTGTATCATAATAAAATTATCTTAAAAATATATAGATGTTGAATTTGCGAAAAATCTATCGTCTTATTAAGAAGTAAAAAATAAGATAATATGTAGTAACATGTGACGTGTAATTTGAATGAAAATATATAGAATGGAGTTTTCTAAAATATAAAATAAAATAAATGATACTAGATGTTAAAATATTAAAA
>NW_006239534.1:237095-244697 GCF_000226075.1 Solanum tuberosum
AATAAATAAATAATATATATATATAAAATAGTAAAAGGATGAATTAATTAAGGCCGTTAGATTAGATTGTAAGGCTGAGATCGAATCTAAAGAAGCACAATCCATGTGCTCGCCTACGTGGCATACACGGATTGGCCGGTTTAATAAGACTTGGATTGCCAAATTTGCTCAAATTGAATTCATTTAAATAATAACTACTTTCTTTATTAAATAGCCATAAGTGATGATTATTTTGCAAGATTAGCTTATTTGATAAAATTAATTACTCTTAAAATTAAATTAATATAAATTAGTAAATCATCAATTAACTAAGCTTTCTAATTTGTACGAAAAATATCTATTGCGACAAAAGGAATTATATTTGAACCAAAATAGATTCAATTCTTAAGAAGAACAACATTTATTTTTAAAAAAAATGAGAAAGTAAGTAGTAATATAATATATTTAATTTTTATAAGAAATAACATTTAAGAAAATAAATTTATCAAGTCAAATAAATAATTCATTTTTTTTTTGTATTCCTATGAAAAATTTCATAACACATATATATTTTATTATTATTATTATAATTATTACTATAGTTAAATGTGGAGAGCCAAAATTGGGTGTCAACAATACCTGGTGGAATGGTAGGATACAAGATGATAGTATTTTCAAAAGGTTAGATAGAGTCTTTGGTAACACTAAATTCATGAAGCTATTACCATAAAGTGAAGTGCAACACCTAATTAGACAAGAATCAGATCATGCACCTTTACATCTGATTTGCAACACTTGCCAGGAAATAAGAATCAAACCTTTCATATTCTTAAATTTCTGGACTTAACATCAAAGGTTTATGAACCAGGTGAATCAGAGTTGGGGTGAAGAAATTAGAGGCTCGCCTTTTGCTATAGTGCAAACTAAGTTGAAAAGACTGAAGTCAGTGTTAGCAAAATGGAGTAAGGAAACGTTTGGATTTTTTTTCAAAAGATTGCCACACTGGAAGATGTGATCAAAATGAAGGAAATCCAACTGAAAGTTTCTCCAACAGAGGAAAATAGGGCAGATTTGAATAAAGCCAATGCAGAGTTGAAAAGATATTTGAAGATTGATGAAGAATACTGGAAACAAAAGGCGGGGATAAAATGGTTTAAAGATGGGGAAAGGAACACCAAATTCTTCCACGCATAGTCAAAGGGAGAAGGAAAAAGCTAATTATCTCAGAGATAACAACCTGGCAAGGTAACAAGATTACATCCACTCAGAATATTGGAGAGGAAGTTGTGGGGGTATTTCATGATCAGTTCAAAGAAGATCAGGAGATAGAAGATTATTCTCTGCTGCAAATATTCCTACTTTGATCAAGGCAGAGCAGAATGAGGAAATGGAGAGGCTACCAACAGAAGATAAAGTTAAAAGAGTGATTTTCTCTCTTAATGGAGATAGTTCAAGTGGACCAGATGGATTTTCAGGACAATTCTTCCAAAGCTGCTGGAACATAATTGGGGAAGACATTACCAACATGGTCAGAGCCTTTTTCTGTGGTCAAGAACTACCAAGGTACATCACACATACCAATCTTGCACTAATTCTTAAAAAGGAAAGTATAGGAACTTTTGGTGATCTGAGACCAATAAGTTTAAGTACTTTTGCCAACAAAATCATCTCAAAGGTAGTACAGGAGAAGATGGTAATTATTCTACCAGAGATCATTTCAACAAACCAAACAAGTTTTGTAAGGGGGAGGAGCATCACTGAGAATGTTCTATTAGCTCGGGAAATAATCAGGGATATTCACAGAAGGGACAAGTTACACAATGTTGTGGTAAAACTAGGCATGGCGAAGGCATATGATAGAGTCTCTTGGAAGTATCTTCTCAAAGTATTAAGGTGTTTTGGATTTTCTGAAAGAATCATAAATGTGGTGCTAAGGTTAATCAGCAATAATTGGTATTCAATGCTTGTGAATGGACAGTCTTTTGGTTTTTTCCAGTCTTCTAGAGGTCTTAAACAAGGTGACCCTCTATCACCTACATTGTTTATAATTGCAGCAGAAGTCTTATCAATGAGCCTGAATAAATTATTTGAAGATCAGGTGTTCAGGGGATATGTGTTAGGGTTTTGTCCTGATTTTCTTACCATAATTTAAGATTTATATTTTCTTAAAGAAAAGACAAAACATTACCATAAATGTTTTTACTTTTCCTGAAAAGAAAATATAATATTCTTTCATATTTGGTTTATTCTTTCCTTTTAGGAAAAGGTTTTGGAGTAGCTAGTCCTTTTCTAGTAAGAAAATGTTTTAGGACTCTATAAATATAGGTTTGTTTCTTCTAACACAATAACAATAACATCCACAATGTAGTCGTTTAAGAGTCTTGTTTATGAGGAGATTTATTCTCTCTAAAGTTTCAATGTTTTTCTTTATATTAGTTTTGATATAATAATATTTTGATGTTTTAGTATAAGTTTTTTGTTATCTGATTTATCAATTATATGATTTGCAAATGGTAAGTTTCCGCATGACGCCCTAATCACCCTTCATAACCCAGCAATATGGAATGCCTAAATGGAGTCAAAAAATAAATCATTTGTCATATGCAGATGACACTATTCTTTTTTGTTCTGGACAACCAACTTCTATGAGGAAAATGATGAAGATTCTAAGGAGATATGAATTAGTGTCTGGGCAATTGATAAAGTTAGACAAGAGCTTGGTGTATCTACATGAGAAGGTCCCTATAGGAGTAAGCTATCAAATTAGGAAGAAAACAAAAATAAGAATGGTTCCTTCCCTTTTACTTATTTGGGCTGCCCCATGTTCTATGGAAGAAAGAACAAGTTACATTTTGAGGGGTTAGTACAAAATGTGGCAAAAAGAATCCATTTATGGCAGAATAGACTTTTATCTTTTGGGGGAAGACAAGTCCTAAAACATGAGTCACAACTAAAACAATGTGTTCAAAACAGGAACAAGTACGCGGTAATGTGATATACCTGGAGGAACATCGTCTTTACCACCTGGGTGGACATTCCTAGAGTATTATCAAACGAGATAATACCATCCTACCAATGAATCATCATCATCATCCTATCAATGGATCAACATCATCTATCGATGGATCTTCATTATCATTATCCTACTAATGGATCGACATCATCCTACCGACAGATCTTCATTATCATTATCCTACCAATGGATGAGCATTATCCTACCAATGGATCATCATCATTATACTACCAATGGATCATCATCATTATCCTACCAATGGATATCATTGTCCTACCGACGGATCTTCATCATCATCATCATCATCCTCCCGACGAATCTTTATTATCATCATCCTACCAATGGATCTTCATCAGTATTATCCTATCAATGGATCATTGTCAATCATAATTTTATCGATGAAGCATTATCATCTTATCGATGAAGTAACATCATCATGTCGATGGATAAACATCACTCTACCAATGGATTATCGTCATCATATCAATGAGACATCGTTATCCTACCAATGAAACATCAATATCATCCTATCGATTGAGCATCATTATCATCCTATCATGTAGCAGCATCATCCTACCAATGGATCAACATCATCCTACCAATGGATTATCGTCATTTTACTAATGAAGAATCATCATTATTATTTTCATTTGCAAAAACGTCATCAAGAAAGCCATCAACATATTACATCAGTCTATTTCTTATTACTTCATATCAAAAGAAGAGTGCATTGAAGAATTATATTGCAAATTTGAGATATAAGCATTATTTGCTCAATGTCAAATTGAAAGAAAACCGACATCAATTATTTGAGGGAGCATCTAAGTGTCCACACGGTAAAAGACACTATCTCCCCATTTGAATTACATTTTTATGCTAATGAGTTTTATCTCAGTCTTTATCGAGAGCATCTGAGAGGATGAATTCTCAAAACAAACCACAGGTGCGGACGACATCAACAAGGATGCAGCACAACGTGGAACTTTTTCTTAGCAGCGAACTGGGACATAGTCCGAAGAGGAGTGTCAAACTCTTAGGACGCGAGCTGAGAAGCGGCTTCCACCACAATCGAACCACACCCCTATAAAAAGGCATGTGGGTTTTTCTTTAGGTTTATCGGCTTCAGTTTCGCATCTGGAAAATTTAAATTTTCACTGGAAGCAGCTTTCCAATCCGAGTGACAATACACCAAGAGCTTTGGAAATTATGTCCGTGTAAGTTCTTACTTATGGATGTGAAGAGCTTTGCATTCATGGCTAAGAGGTTGCAAACCTTTTTTTCATACTCGACTTATTTGTCACTCTTCCAAAGCCAAAGGTTATCTTGCATACTAGATTTACTTTTCAACCGATCGAGTCGAACTACAAGCAGCCTGATTCCCTAAGTCAAGGGATATGCAGGCGGGATCAGTGTTGAAAACTCGGTTGTATTCCAACATTCTTTATTAAATCTTATTCCAGAGCATTTCGGTGCCTTTATAATTCGATACCGGGATGAATTTTAAATTCTTTCAGAGTCGTGCGTCAAATCAAGCGTATCGAACTACAAGTGGCCTGAATTCTCATATAGTCTAAGATATGTAGGAAACCCGGGGTTCGACCATAACTCTTAAAGTCCATACCAAATCCCTTTTCCAAAGATAAAGATGTGGTCGGTCAAAATTGCGTTTGTCAATTTCGTTTTCCTCAAATTTCTTTCATCAATCCAAGTCAAACGAGGGACAGTTGTTGACACCCAATTTTGACCCTCCACAACATAAATTAATCATCGAGCCTCTTAAATTCCAAACGATTTGAAATAGTTAATTTTTATAAAGTTCAAAATATTTTTCAAGTTACTTTTAATTAATCTTATCATTTTTATAATTTATAAGTAATATATATGTTTTATATAATTATGTATATAATTAGTGTATTTTATAAATATTGGACAATCGTCTCAAAAAGATTTTGTTTAATTAGATATTTGGTTAGTTTGTTTAGTTATCTAATAGTTTACAATTTTGAGTTAATTAGTTAGTTTATAATTAAGTTAATTATTATATAATTATGTGTCTAATTAGATATTTTACGAATGTTCAAAAAATTGTCTTGAAAGGATTTTAGCTTTATTTAAATATTTGGTTATTTAGTCGTTTATATTGTTAAAGCAATTAGTTTATAATTAAGTTGATTATTTTATTTCGTTAAGATTAAGAAGCTCGTTAATTAAGTAATATGAATTCGTCTTATTTAATTTGTAGTCGAATTCACTAGTTTATTAAATTTGGCTAATTTTTAAATCTGATAGAACTTTTTTCTTTTAAACCAAATCAAACCATTTGCCAACTCCCATAGCCCATTTCCCAAGCCCAACTTCTGTCCCATCCTCCATTTTTAAGCCCATTTCCCTTTACAATCAGAAAATAACCCCAGCAGCCCACAAAAACATTTCCAAAAAAACCCAATCCAATACATACAACAGCAGTAGCGTACAATATACCAAAAATGACCCCATATCATTTCTTCTTCTTTTTCACGCATACCAGACGACACAGCAACAGAACCAGCAAACCCAGAAATTCAATCGCGCAACGCGTGTCCTCTTCCCTTCTCCCTTATCTTCTCTGTACAAAAATCATCCAGGTAGATCAATCTCCTTGCAAGTTCGTCCTTGATAAAAAATCCTATGGTCCTTATCAATTTCCCGTTAAGAATCTGTTTGTTTGTACAAGTTTGGTACTAATTTTGGTTGGCAGAGTTATCTCTGGTGGAGTTTTTGAAATTCAAATTTTTTTATCCCACTCCTCATCCGCTTTCCCCCAAAAAACAAACCTAATTTCCTCTTATATAAACCCCTTCCTTCTTCATTGTTTGGGGGGTTTTTTGGGGGAGAAAAAAAAATTGCAAAAAAGAGAAAATTATTGGCAGAAAACAGTGAGAAAAATACAAAAAAGAAAACTGAAATTCATCAAGCATAAGCAAGAAAAGATCAAAGTAGAAATTAGAACGATAGTGTCTATATCACTGAGTTTCCAGATCTTCTGTTTGGAATTCGAGTTCCCCCCGTAGCTCCATTGTTGGTGGTGGTATAGTTCCCTTCTAGCTCATCATTCTCGTCTCAGTCTCGCTGCCTCGGAAAAGGTATACAACCTCGCTCTTTTTTATGGTCTTTCTTAATTTGAGTTTCGTTTGTTTGCTTAGTTGACTATATTGTTCTAATAGTTCATTAGGAGTAGGGATTTCCTCGTAGGATTGAAACTTTGGTAGTTTGTTTGTCGAATATGATCCAAGTGCGTGTTTATGGATAGTGAATGTAGTTCGAACTGTTTTCTAGCTTAAGAGTTGTTGCTTGTTGGTTTGATTTATCCACTGTTCATTCTCCTTTTTTTGTCAAAGTGGTGTAAAAAAAATGTGATAAAAGCTAGGCTATTTTCCTTTTTGTTTTGATTTACTGCTTCGATATAATAGATGTGGCTTTTTCTCTTCCCGCATGGTTAGATTGTTATTCGAGCCCCCTAATTTGAGATCATAATGCTTCATAGTTTTGCTCTTAATCTAGCTCATAGCTTTATATTCTAGATGTTTCAGATTTTTGTTCATTATTTGCTTCTACGTGTGTAAGTTTGTAATAGCTCAAAGTTCAATAGATTCATTTTCAACATGCTTCAACCTTATTGCATTTTTATTTTTTTTTGGTTCATTTTGTCATAGCTTAGGTGAGTAATTTGAGAACTGCTGCTAGCAAACTGGTTCTGTTTTTTTATTTCATGTTTAGCTCAATTAAAATCAACTTTCATACATAAGAATGGTGCATTAGTTTGTCATATAATGAATCAGTTCGGTTTAGTGGTAGCAAGTCTCAATATGTGAGTTGAAAGATATAATATTTCCCTGTGGTTTGTTTGCTGCTATCAGATGCTTGCAAATGAGATTTGATCACAATCTTGTATCTTACTTCCTTTGTGATTGTTTCTATTGGCATTAGTCCATTCTTTGTATTATTTAAATGTATTTCATTTGCATAAGATTTTATTATTATTATGTTTACTTTATCTTATATTTATTTTCTCTCATTTTACCCTACTTAAGTTAGATACAATGGGATGTCCTATTATTTGGTGATTTAAACTACCATTGTTAGCTTTGAATGAATTAGATTCTCATGTGTTTTTATTTTCTTCTCTCCATGTGACACCAATCCGAGTCCATTTTGGACTTCCCCTTGCATATCCTCGAGTTGTCTCGAGTCAGCCAACCAAAATTGAAGAATAGGTTCCCTAAAGTTGACGTACAGGTCTCGAAGTGGAAAAAAGAGGCTGGATATGCACGATATACATGAATCGTATACGATGTATATCGCATCGGAAATGGGCCAAAAGAGCCTTAAATTTTCAGCTTTTTTATTTTGTAATTATTGGGCCAAAAGCCCATTTATCTCGATCACTATTGTGTTAGTCTAGGACAGGTACCAAGTGTTGGGCCAAAGGTCCCAAAAAGCATAAATTAGGTCCAAGTGTTGGTCCGGGCGAACAGAAAACCAAACCTGGGCCTGAACCTTCTCTCCCTCTTTATTTTATTTGTTTTCATATTTGTCTAATTGTTTATTTGCTAGTTAATTCTAAGGTTTTT
>NW_006239534.1:244931-249658 GCF_000226075.1 Solanum tuberosum
CAATTAGCCAAATAGTTAATTACCGGATAACCGTGTGTTAGCGGGCATTTCAGGTGCTTTCAAACCCTTCCTGAAATGCTAATAAGAACCCCGAATCCCTTTAAGTTTTCATTAGATTCCTGTTTTAGTCTTTTGAAAACAATAGTTTTTTCTTAATTTTACTTTAAAAATTAAGTGGCGACTCTTAAAATCAGTCCAAAATATATTTTCCTAATAAAACACTCAGCATCCTCCTTGTAAAGTACATACATGTGGAATAAGTATTGTAAAAAGGTGCACCCAACAGTGGCAAAAGGGAAGGACACTCATATGTGTGGAGAAAAATGAATGCAATAAAGGAAGAGATTGAACATAATATATGGTGGCAGGTAAATGAAGGAAATTCAAGCTTTTGATTTGACAACTGAACAAAACAGGAAGCTTTATACTTTATTGAGGGAGAAAATGCTATTGAAGAAGAAATAGAGATCAAGGAATTTATGCTAAATGGAAGTTGGAATGAAACAAAGTTGCTGACAAAACTGTCTCAGGAGATGAAGATAAAGGCTTTCATCCTTCCTGAATATTCTGGGAACTTTCTTCTATTAATTGTTTTCGAAATGCCGATTTTCCTGTCTGCGCTAAGGCGATAAGGAAAAAGAGAGGGGCCTTTAGTATGTGGAAAAAAAGGCAAAGATCACATTCCAACTAACGTTGACTGGTAAAAATGCAGAAGAGACTATGAGTTTATATGGTGTAAAGGACTTTCTTTTAAGGTGAATTTCTTCTGGTATGGAATAGGAAAATAGCTTCAGATGACAACCTCAAAAGAATGCACATTCCAATTGTTTCGGGATGTTGGTGTTGTGAAACAAAGAAGGAGGAAACTATGTCGCATCTTTTTTAAACAACCCCTATAGCCACTAGGCTATCGAGGCAGTTTGCTAGTTTTGCAGGTATAAACATTATTGGAATGCACCTTCAACAACTTATTATCACTTGGTGGAAACAAGATGATTCACCAAAGCTAAAAGTGATATATCAAGCTATGCCAACAATCATAATGTGGATACTTTGGAAGAGAAGGAACAACAAAAAGTATGGAGGAAATACTACATAAAACACAATGGTGGAGCAAGTTCAGGACTTGGTGAGAAAGTTCGTGAAGATTAAATACCCATGGACCAGAAATAAAAAATAAGTGAGTGGATTGCCATTATAAGCAAATTGAAAGATTACAGACCTCAGGTGCATTATCACAGTGTAAAATGAAGTCCACCTGAAGAAGGAAATCTGAAATGTAACACCGACGGAGCCTGTAGAGGAAACCAGGAATGGGATCATATAGTTTTTGACTAAGAAACCACACAAGAGATTTAGTGTTTGCTAAGGCTAGGGACATAGGGATGACAACCAACACAGAAGCAGAAGCACTAGCCAGTTATGAGTCATTGAACTACTGCTATGAAAATGGCTGTCGACAAGTCATTATAGAGATTGATTCACTGGCTATAAAAATGTACAGCAATGGAGAGTTCCATGGGAGATGATGGAAATTATTGAAGAAATAAGGCAGAAACTACAACAACTAAGTTCTCAAATCACTCACATTTACAGGGAAGGAAACAAGGTTGCGGATACACTAGCTAATAAAGTCATGGAGACACAAACAACAATGGAATATCATAGTTTTCAAGAGTTACCAAGCAAAATCAGAAAGCACATAAACAAATCAATCCCCAAATCTGAGGATAAGGAATAGAGCAATAAAGAGGCAACATCAACATTCATGACATCAAGCAAACAATTATTGTTGAAGAAGGAAAGCAACAATTGCAAAGGAAACAAGAAGCTATAAGAGACCTTGATTTTGGAACATTGAGCTAATCTAAGCTGGAACTCGGCAACATACGCTGGATCTGGAGTTTCCAACATCCTGCAATGGAAATAACATCAGTTCAAAGATGATGAAAAAGAATGGTGGGACAGAAGAAACTTACCTCCAACATAGTTGCAACACTTTCCAACAGAGTTGAAGGAAGATGAATGGTCAGAAGATACAAATAGATTTTAGGAGTTCATTTCTAATTTTAATTTTAATTTTTAGGGCCACTGGCTGGACCTTTATTTGAATTGGGCTGTAGCCAAAGAGTTTAATAAAATCGGTCCAATTTAATTTTAAAAAAAAAGAAATATAAACCTATAACTTATTTAATGGTACAAGAATAATAGATTTTGAAAATAATATCAATAATAATAATAATAATAATATTTTCGGTGTAATTTCATAAGTGTTGTATGAGAATGACATGATGTACGAAAACTAATATCTCTATCTTTGTAAGGTAGAGAGGTTGTTTTTAATATAACTTCGACTCATAAGAACAATTATTGAAACATAATTACAAGAATAATATGACAACAAAATAACAATAACAAAAAAGAAATTAAAAAAAATTACGATAGTTAAGAGGGAAGATAGACACGACCATTGAAGGAACAAGTAACAATTAATAAAACGAACAAGTAAAAAACATTACATACGTAATAAATAATATTAATACTAATAAATAAAGAAGTAGCAGAATAGACTAATATAACCCCTACCCCCACCTCGACTCTTCCCCTTAAAATTGTTATAATACTTGGCTACGTACAAAACTTCTACCCTAATTTCGAACCTTCAAATCTTTCTATCTATAGAATCACGTCCTCAATCAATTGAATCAAACAGTAAAGGCTGACTCATTTAATGTTGGGAAAAGGGTCAATAATACCCCTCAACTTTATTTTATTGGTTGACTATACCCTTGCCGTTAAAACGAAGTTATTTTTACCCTCGCCGTTACTAATCTCATCATTTATGCCCCTCAATTGAATGGAAAGCCCCAAATTGACTTAAATTGCCCAATTTGATTAAAATAACCCGATTTTCTGTTTTAATCATAACCCGACCCGCTAAACTAAATGAATTCATACCAAATTAAAAACCCCAAACCCATGGCCAACCCATCTAATTTCATGACCAAAATTTTTTAACCCATTCTCAGAAGAACATTCTTTAGGGCTAATGAATTTCTAAATCCCCTCTATAATTCTGTAGATAATCTAATTATAGATGGCCATCGTTGAGGTGAAGAATTTTGGTAGGTAGAGCTCATCTTCCAGTTTCGATTTGGATTCGCCAGTATCCCTGAGCATTTCTCCACTGGTGGATTTGAGTCCAAAAAATTCATAGCCCAAGTCACCGGAACTACTTGTTGTTTGTATTGCTCCTCTACCTTAGTATCCCTTTCTTTCGTCTTCACCGCTAGAAAATTTTGTACCGATAATGGTCATTAGCAGGAATCTTATTCACCATCTCCGCCTAGTGCATCATCCCCGGAGAGATATTCAAGCAGAAGTATTGACTCATCACCCAGAATTTCCGATGTTTGGGATCAGAATGTTGATTCTCCGATGAGAATCAACAATTACATACAACAGAATGCATCAGTTTTAGTTCCACCACCACTACCTCT
Organism: Solanum tuberosum; assembly: GCF_000226075.1. Lineage (NCBI taxonomy): Eukaryota > Viridiplantae > Streptophyta > Magnoliopsida > Solanales > Solanaceae > Solanum > Solanum tuberosum. The sequence goes on from NW_006239534.1 coordinate 248,432, forward strand.
TTTGATTAGTATTCCGGCTTCTGTACAGTCTCCACCACCACCATTTAAAAATTGGGTGAGTCCAAAAACTCCAACACCACCAATTTCAAAGCCTCCGGTTCTTGTAACTCCGTTAAGACTCATAGAACTTGAGAGTCCAATGTTGATTTGAGTTGTCTTGTAATAAGCAGCCCATTGAGAAGAATGAGCAGAGAAAAGTAGGCTTATCAAGTGATACTTATGAAAACAACGAGGAAACTCCAAAATCAAGGTTGAAGACTTTTCATTGGGATAAAGTAATATATTTCTGATCGGGAAAGAGTGTGGGATCAACTGAAATCAAGTTTGTTTAAGTAGGAAGTTTTTTGGGTCAGGAGATTACAGGGGTCGGGTATGGGTTTAAAATGGAAATGGGTCATTTAAAATAGTTTGGGTAATTTAAGTCAATTTGGGGATTTCCATCCAATTGAGGGGCATAAATGATGAGATTAGTAACGGCGAGGGTAAAAATAACTTCGTTTTAACGGTAAGGGTATAGTCAACCAATAAAATAAAAGATAAGAGTAGTATTTAGTAACTTTTGACTCGGACTATATATATGTCTAAAATTTCAAAATAGTAAATTTTGGACTTAATAAATTAAATGAATTGCAATAAAATGTTAAACTTGAATTTCTAATGTTCAAATTTTAAATCTATCTTGAGAATGAGGAAGATCTACAATATGACGCATATATTCATGCGATCCTAATAACTTTTGTACGCGTGTATGTATATATATATTTCTATTATATAGAAAGGTGAAGACGACCAGGACGACCAAGGGTACTTTTGTCAATTTAATAAAATTCCAAGCTTAATTTAATTGTACATTTTGCATTGAGAGTATTGAACATTCCAAAAAAACCAGCCAAAAGTTATGTAATTCCCTCTTTATCCACCATTAAGTTGTTGATTTCCATTGTCACACGTGTACAACACATTGGGAGGAGTAAAAGAAATTAATGCAAAGTTAAAACATGGACCCCATTTTTGACTCACTTCAAAAGTCTATGCATTCAAGACCACACATTTTTTTAAAAAAATAAATAAATAATTAATTTGAGTTCATATTTATTTTTGAATGTACTTACTACTTTTAATGAGATTTTTTTTCCTATTCAAAATTTAAATTCGAGGCCTTTTAATCATTTTCTTTCTTAATCTGGTTCGGTCATGAAAATATAGTTTTTATTTTATTAAAAAAAT
>NW_006239534.1:250898-253366 GCF_000226075.1 Solanum tuberosum
AATAAGATAAAATATCTGGATGGAAAATCAATACGATATGTAGTGATCTATGTATTAAAATATCATGCTAATTTAGCATTTAATTCTAAATAGATTTTTTTAAAACAGAGAAAATGCATTTATGTTTTCAGATTATTTGAAATTTTTTCACTAAATTGATAAAAATAACAAAAATACTTGTTCCTATAAGTTATTGTGCATGAAAAAAGAGAACCAAAAACACATTTATATCATGCTAAAAAAATTATGTTCATTAAGACAAATTATGCATATGTAGAACTTCATGTAATAGTGAGACATGCTTCTTAGCTCTAATTTTTATGTATGAGTGATAAATAAAAAATATTAATCTCTCTGTTTCAATGCGTTTGTTCTATATTGATTTGGCATTAAGTTTAAGAAATTAAGGAAGATTTTTTAATCTTGTGATTTTAAATTTTAAATATGTGAAATATAGTAAATGTCTTTTAATTTTCTGATCTTAAATATGCTATGTGGAGTTGGAACTAAGAAAAGAAAAGGGACATTACTTTTTAATAGATTATAAAGAAAAATTCGACAGATTAATTGAAATGAATAGGATAGATTTCAAGATGATAATACATAATGATTCATGATTTTTATATAAGATATAATCCAATCTAACAGACAAATTAACTCTGAAGCCTACTAAATTTGTGTCTTATAGTAATAAATAAATAAATTGAATATTATACTTCAGAGTTTTACAACTTAAAAAATGAATCTACCCATCGCTAATATCAATTATACTTTAAAATATTATTGGGTTAATTTAATTTAATATTTTTATTCAGTATTCGATATTTATATTGGAGTTGCCCATTCGGATATAGAGCTCTCTATTAAGAATTTTTTTCATATCCAAAACTCAAAATTAAGATATTTAATTAAGGAAGGAGAAACACCATTCAATGCACTATATTCTTTGATGGTTATTTTTTGATATTTTTTTATACTAAATTTTTTACCAGGATCAATATTAATTCATGTTGATCAGAATGCTATAGAAATACCTTTTAATATTTGTCAAATAATGATTAATAATTGATTATATTGGGCCCGTATCACGGGCCTTAAGAATCTAGTATATATATATATATGTGTGTGTGTGTGTGTGTGAAGGGAGTTTTTTTAGATTAAAAAAGGTAGTTTAAGAACCTTTTGGCATTTTGTGTATTATTAGGTATGGTAGGGCTGTTCATGGTTATGGTTATAAAATCAAATCGAACCGTAATTCAAATTAAATTGATTAAAAAAAATAGATATTTGGTTAATTTGGTTAGATTTGGTTTTAGATTTTGAAAAACTGATATTATTTGGTTTGGTTTTGGTTTTACTAAAAATTAACCGCAAAAATAACCAAACCAAACCGAGAAGTTTATATATATAAATTTTATACTCCCTCTGTCCCATTTTATGTGAGGTAGTTTGACTCGGCACGGAGTTTAAGAAAGAAAGAAAGACTTTTAAAACTTGTGGTCCAAAATGAATGATAGAAATTAGTGTGATTGTAAATCATTTCATTAAAGGTAAAATATACATTTTATAGTTAAATTGTTACTTAATATAAAAATGTGTCTTTTTTTTTGGACTGACTAAAAAGGAAAGTAAGTCACATAAATTGGGACAGCAGGAGTAATTATATATAAATAAAATATAAGTATTTCAAAAAATTTAATTAACTTAAGTCTTTAATTTACTATTTTATGAAGTCCAACACTTAAATTTTAGCCCAACTATTAAAACCTTATGTCTAAATCCCTCAATATTCATTACTTTAAAGATTACACTTTCTCTGTTCTTTATAAAATTTTCTAATGCAACATTGAATAATTTAAAGCTCGAGCTAAAGAAGATGGTAATTGATTAGTTTTGACTATGAAATACTGGTTGTTATTTTTGAAAAGTAATTTCTCAATATTTTAAGGTATAATTTTATTGAAAAGTCTATTGATAAGATGTTGAGATTTTCAAAATATTGATGAGTTCTTTTTAGTTTCTGAAACTTGGTACATTGGATGAATCACTTTGTTTGTGTAATAACTTATTTGTGAATTATTCATGTACTAAGTGTTTGTGTGTATAGAGATGCATATGTCCTCAACAAAACTTATTACTTTCTAACCGAAAAAACCTAACCAAACCGAACCAAACCAACGATAACCAAACTGATGGTTATTTTTTTTTATTTGGTTTGGTTTGGTTTTAGAAATTTTAAAATCGATTTAAATTGCAGTTTGGTTTTGATTTTAACTAATAACCGATCCTATCACGACCCAAGCCTAGGGCCTAGACGTGACCGGCGAATGGGGAACCCAAAGGAACCCCAAACAAGCCTCATAGCGTATCATTACACATCCTTGGTTGCGGAAGCAATTAAAATGACCATAAGCGATAAGCATAATCAAGGGGGAAATCGGGACTAAGGGAGCAAGAGAAAAAAAAGA
>NW_006239535.1:0-37198 GCF_000226075.1 Solanum tuberosum
ATATATATATATATATATATATATATATATTTCAAAATATATGAAAAGAAATACAACTAAAGTGATGCATCTCAAACAGGATAAGAATTCCCTTTTTAAATTACCTTAGTTAACTTTGGTTTATTTTTATCTTTAAAAGAAAAATAAATAAATAAAAAGGACAAACTAATCTAAGTTGAAAATGTGCAAGAAAAATATGTGCTTAGTCCATTTATTTAAAATACCATGTTGAAAACTCATCTTTGATCTCATTCTCATTTCAAAAACATCTAGGCCAATATTCCATATCACCACTAAATGGAGAAGACAACACTTAACAGTAACTAAACTTCAACATCATAAATAAACACCTAAATATAATATAGCTCACTAAAATTGATAAGTCAATTAATTACACCTTTTAAGAGTTAATTCCAAATAAAAATACGGCAAAAGTGAAAAGAGAAATCGAAAATGGACCTTTAGTGAGCCACAAAGTTTAAACACAAAACTTCACCGAATTCAAAATTCACAAAAAAAATACAAGAAAAGTTTGATTTATTCAAGAACCACAGACCGAAGTTGAAGTTCGACTAAAAATCTCACCCCCCGAGTCATGAATTTTGGTTGTTGTCGGCTACGAGTGTTGTGTGTAGTATAGTTTTCTTCTTTCAACAAGTTTTGGATAAATCCGCGACTCAACTCGGTCTTTAACAATATAAACGGGCACTTTATATGGCCAAGTCAGATTATTTATTTATTATAAAACAAACTATAACCCCTAATAATTTAAAATGTACAACATCCAATCAGTTAGGCATAAACATTCAAGTATTGGCGTAAAATACGAAAGCTAACTCTAAAGATCGAATAAATCATAATAATATGCTTATTAATTATGCTTCAAGGCTTTCACGTTAATTTATTAATTTGCCAAATATGCAAATGTTAACTAGTGTTTTATCATATGATGACAAGAATTCAAAGATATATTTTAAATATAAATTTGTTACAGTAACTAAACCCATATTAATTATGACAAGTTTTTTTTTTTTTTTGAAAATCATGCATCTATGTAAAACCTCATGAACAAACCACTTGTAATTTATAACATAAAATTATGCCTACTTCACTTCAATTAGGATAAAGGAAAAATAATAATATTAGTCCAATAGAAAACATCGATGTCCAATCAATATAACTACAAAAGTTTAACATTAAGGCAATATCACTAAGAACTTATGTATCAATGAAATCAAACATAAAAATAATATGAAAAGAGAACTAAAAATTTGGACTTTTGATCAAGATCTCCTGAGTCATGTCTTGGCTTAATAAGGTAGAACAAATCAAGAAAAATATTGGATCCTAGCCAAGCAAGAGCAACTATACGTTATACTACGTTTTACTCGATCTAAATTTAACAATATAAGCATTCAAATATATTTCAATATTTTAGCATTAATAATATTAACGGGTTAAACACATATGAAATTTGAACAACTTCCATATATGAGATTCAATTCTTGCACAATCATGACATAAAATTATACAAAAATAGGATATAAATAACTGTTACCTCTTGTGAAAATTAGTTCACGAGAAGAAAGGACCAACAATCAGGAGTCACGAACTTAAAACCGCGAAAATAGACTTCGAGATCTTCAATCACATGGTGCAAAAGTATGATGCATATATTGTTTGCCAAGACTCGTGCATATATCAGTATGTTCTATTTTTTTTTGTGTCTCCCTTTTCTGTACGTATGTCTTATATATATAGGATAGGGTTTGTTTTTTTTGTTTTGCAGATTTGTAGTAGTAGTCTAGTGGGTATAGGAGTGGATAGTGGGCTGTTTAGTTGAGGAGAACGTGAGGGAGTGGGAGTGTGTGGGGGGTAGGTTAGTTAGATTATTTTTTTATTTTTCAGTTTTATTCTACTTTTAAAAGAATAATAATTAACTACAAATAATAAATTATAATAACATATAAACTAATTATTTAAAATTAATAAAAATCTAAGAAAAAGTCAACTAGCTATATATATAAATAATACTAGCTTATTAATTTCAAATATAGATTTTTTGTAATCTTTCATTTCTTTTTAAACCATTGAAAAATAAAACTTACCTTAAAAAGCGATTCTATTTTTGTTGTTTTCAAATCTTTTAAAATAAACTTAATAAAAATAAGAGAAAAGTCAAAATATTTAATTTATATTTATAAAAATATTTCAGCTCTAAGAATGGTGTAAAATTTTAAGTTCGGTCAAAAAATACGTGTCTACAGTTTGCCCCTCTTTGACTGGAAACACAAAGAGTTTTCAGACAAAGAAGTAGACAACGTGACAAGTTTTGACCGGTGTTGCATATGGTAACCTAGTGCAAAACAGTAAAAACAAGGCCAACAAGTTCATACCGGTTAAGTCGGTCATGGTTCGAGGTGTGGAAGTTGGGTGCTGCAGTGATATCATAAACGTTGTTCTAGAGAGAGCCACGGGGTTTGAGCACGATTATGAGGGCTTGGTGATAGCACAATCCTCCCTGGATGACTTGAAAGGTTTGTTTTCCCCTCTTCTCTCTGACGTCACCCCGATGTGGATGGATATGGGAGTCCAGATTGAGAAGAAGGATTTGAATGTTGCTTCCAAGTACTCGTTCAGATTCATCAGTAGTTCCATCATGCCTTGACAGAATGAATCCATCCTCCAATATGCGAAGGCAGATTGCTTAGGGTCTATCTTAGCAAAGAGGCAGCTCAACTGGGGCTCATTATTTAGCAGGAGATGGCCATGAGTGTCAAGCAGAGGCAGACTTCTCTACCATTTGTAGTACTGATCGCAGAGTTATGCCGGCGTACTGGAGTACCCAGGGATCTGACTAGAGATACTAAGTTCACCCCGTCTTCCTCCATTGACATCCGGCGTATTGAGGCAGAGTACACTCGAGAGGAGGCTGACAGGAGGAGGGCAACTTTGGTGGATACATCACCGAAAGTGGATGTTGATTTGATACCTGTAGAGACATATTTGTCTACTCTGGCCTCCGGGCCTTCAAGTACTTCTTCCCCTTTTTCTTCTTCATAGGCACCAGGTGCCTCTATATCTGCCCAACCCACCAGGATCACTCAGGCTATGCTTTTGAAGATGGAGCAGCTGGCCCATTCAGCTGACGTGAGACTGACCAGACATGAGAGATCCATCCCATGGATGAACGAGAGTGCCATCACTGCTGCACCGACACCTCTCCATACTTCTATTGACTCTCTCACCACGAGAGTTTAGGGTTTTGAGAACATGCAGGGGGGATACCTCCGTGGTAAAGGCTTCGAAAGCCGAAGTAGCAGATTTGAGGAAGGACGTAGACCATCTAAAGTCTACTGACTTCACTTCATTAATGGAGGTTGCTTATGATGTGGGTGCTATTGAGACTTCAGATATTCCTCCGGCTACCACCGGAGATATACATAGGGATGATTTAACAGTTGTTGAGTCGGATGCAGAGACCGCCGAGAAGCAGATAAAGGTGCATGATGTTGCAGTTTATGATGATTTTGCGGACTTGGAGGATGTGATGTGTGAGACTACACACCAGACTTCTTTTAGAGGCACCATCATGGGTGGGTCCAGTAGAGCAGGTTCTTCTGAGTTGACACCGGGCAATGATGCCCAAGTTCAGAGTGATGCACCGTGCACTGATGCCCCAATAAATGGAGCGAATATTTAGACATGACCTTTCTTTACCTCCCTCTCTGTCTTACTTTATTTTGACTTTTAGATATTATTTGATTGCATTTGAGGACAAATGATTTGTATTTATGGTGGGGTGAGGCCCACCTTTGGTGATTATTGTTATGTGTATATATTTGGGTTTTTGAGGTATAAATTGTAATAATACTGCATGTTGTGGATTATTGAGCTTGTGGCTCCTTGTTTTTTAATTGTAAATGATTTTTGGACCCTTCCGAAAAAATTATGCCACCTCTTGTTGTGCTTGAATGTGGTTGTTCTCTTGCAAAGTTGATTATCGGTGTAGATCAATACTGATGACTTGAATAGTGCTCATAATTTAACAAAAATGAATGTGCAACTACAATGAGGCCAAATGAAGTTGCATAGACAATATGTTAACTCTTTGCATCTCGTTGTGACTAGCCAAGTATCTAATTGAGTCTCTTGTGATGAACATTGCACACTAGCGAAAGTGTGTATTCTTGTTTGACATTGGTGTCAATGCCTTGTGTGATGAGCTTACCGTCAACCATGTGTGATGACACCTAGAATTTTCCCCGTTGGTCCGGTTAACTAAGTGATGCAATTTCTTGATATGATCTTAGGCAACTTTGGAGAGTGTGAAACAATTTGACATTATACCTCTTTTTTGGCCAACCTTGTGAGTCTGTCATCCTTGTTTGAACACCCTTTGAGCCTTATCCTTTTCTTGGAAGAAACTTGATGCAAACTCTGACCTTTCTTGATCCATTATCCTTAATCCTCATGATTTGTGGTTTGTGTGAATAGCCAACTTAGGCCAAAAGCCTAAGTTGGGGGTGTGGTGAAAAGAGAAGCTAAATCAAGAAATGCAAAGAAGTCCCCTTTGACCCATGGTTTGGGAAAAATGGAACCCCTGCATATAAAAAAAGAAGAAGAAAAGAATGAAAAAGTTGTGGAACTAAGTTGTGAAAATACAAAAAGAAATGGGGTTTCCAACAATCCATGGAAAGTGAATAGTGGGATGACTTGTGAGCACGATTAAAAATGATGAAGAAAAGGAAAGAAAATGTTGTTCACACTACATTTCTTGATGACGGAATAATGGGTTGACTAGCAAGCACTAATGAAAATGATGAAGAAAAGGAAAGAAAATGTTGTTCACACTACATTTCTTGATGATTGAAGCCATTAAGCCTAAATGACCATACCCATGCACTTTGCCCCGTTACAAGCCTTAAAAAGACCTTTTTGATCTTTAGTGAGCTGAAACAATTGTTGATTGGAAAATAAGGACAAACCTATGGTTGAAATCATGCATTGTGTTCATAGTTGTGAGTGTGAGCATTGCATTTGATTCCATAGCTTTAAATTGTGAACCATTCTGTGTGAATATGGAATCATTTTTTCTGTGAGGGCATTTGAGTACCATTGTTGAGCTTGAACTTTCATTTGAATCAAGTATTGTGAACCTGCGAATCTTTGATAATGGTGAGTCACAACTTGAATCTTTGAGATCACAATTGATCCTTGCATGAGTAAGTTGAGTGTTTTTGTGTGCATTCATGGTTGAGTCTTGTGTAGCACTGTTTGAGACATCCTTTTTGAACTGTTGTACTTGAGTTTTACTTGAGGACAAGCAGAAGTTTAAGTTGGGGGTGTTGATGAGTCCATGATTTGGACTCATTTAGGGAATTGTTTTAATAGATTTACTATCCTCAAATGAATATTTTGTGCCAATAACTGATGTAAATCCTTGATTTTCAACTATTTGGATTGAGGAACAAAGCATGGACACTAATGAGCAAAAAGAAACAAGGCAGCTGAAAGAACGAATAAAACAAGGCCTGAGGGTCGCCTAAACCATTCGGCGATTCACCCAATGGCCATGATCTCGCCCAATGTTCCAGTGTGCCAAGCCCTGAAGAACAAAATCAAGTCAGCGATAGAAAAGAGAAGTCACCGAATGGTTCTGCGATGCAGTACTTTATCACCCAAAGTTACAGAGCTTGAAGTTGCTGAAGTCCAAAGAAAAAAGGAGATGGAACTGACCAAAGGGCGGATCGCCGAGTGGATCAGCGATCCCGACTTGCGCCGAATGGTCCTTTGCAGCACAAACTTTTGGCGACTATAAATACATGTTTGAATTTTAGTTTAGCATCACATTTTTAATCGAGCATTCAATACTCTTCATTATTGTTCAGTTTTCAAGTTTGAGAGCTTAGAACTGAGTTTAGAGATAATATTTCCTTAGCTTTGAAGATTTGAAGATTTCCATTTCTAAGAAATTGGAAGTGGGTGTTGAAGATTCTTCATCTAGACCTTTGTAAGGACGAAATTAATGTTACCCAGTTGATGGAAACACAATTTGGTAACGATTTCTCTCTTCTTATGAAGTCTAGTTAAAACCCCAATTCTTGGGGTATAATTATGTTATTATGGGTTGATTTAGCTGTTGGGTATTGTTATTTGGTAGTGTAAATGTTGTTTTAAAGTGATTTCATTAAGTAATTATGGCTTAATCTAAAGGGTTGTAGTTGCAAATGCAACTCTACCTTCGTGTTTTTTTGCTTGCTAGAGAGAGGTTTTAAAACCAAGAATAATGATTTGATTGTGTGTGGGTATTGGGTTGTCGTGGGTTCAGCTCGAGAGAGTGAATCCTAAACCCTCTTCAACACATTCAGCTCGAGAGAGTGAATGGACTAAAGCAAAGGTTGTTCTTAATTGCTGTTTATTGGTGTTCGAGAGAAACAAATTTGATTCGGGGTAAATTGATCTAGAGAAAGTTTATCCCCACTAAAGTCTAGCTTAGTCACTGATTTACAATAATTTACTATCAATTGCAATTACCCAATTGCCTACCTTAGCCCATAATCCAATCACATCCTAAGAACCTGTTTCCATATTTGCTATTTTCGTATTATTTGTTATTGTAGTTCATAATTGCAATCAAAATCCCCTTGTTATTTCACACATGTGTCACCCCAAACTTGAATCATGCTTTTATTCGTAAATATTTTTACATATGATTGACGTGAACATATTCATGCTTTTCTATTAATTCTCAAAGACGTACTACTCCCTGTGGGATTCGACCCCAACTCACTTAGTTGGGTTATATTACTGACTAATGATCGTTGGCACTTAGTATTTGATGAAGTGTCCTGATACGTGTAATCAGTTTTCAAGTAAATAACCCAACTTGTAGGTTGGGGTCGATCCCACGAGGAATATGGTTTAAAGTTAATTTTAACCCACTATTATATTCGTTTAGCCAAATGATTTCCGAGAAGAGTAAACAAGAGGGATTTTGTAATCAAGTAACAAGTTATTATGCTTAAATAACAAGTAGACATGATTCAACTTTGATGTATCCATATGAGAAAGAACTAGGGCATATGTGTTCCTCATAAGCTCTAAACGCGGTAATCCTAATAATAGTAATCCTTTCCTAGTTGTTTACATGCAAAGTTGGTAAGTTATGTATCCCTAAGTGATTGGTCCTCCAAAAAGGGAATTGCACTACACACCTTGGTCTGGCTACGAGTATTCTATATGAACCCTTACATTTACCTCATATTAGTCATTACATCAATGCATGGCTTAGTTTTCACCCTCACTCCAATTGACATTAGACTATTAGATAGCATCAACTAAATCTCAGTTGTTAATTCTTTTCTCATTCACTACCTCCATGGTCCGGCAAGTAGAAACGAGGCGGGTTCTAACATTTGCAACCGTTAAAAAGACTTCAAAGTGAAAGAATTAACAATACATGCATAAATACTATTCAAGAATTACTTAATTATTATTCATACTTTGTTAATTGTTCATGGTTCCCATAACCCTAGTTGTGGATTTAGCTACTCATGCTTGAAATATCACAATTCATAATTAGTTTAAAAGAATTCATGAACTTACAATTAGAATAGATGAAAAGCCGAATCTTCAATTGAAATTCAAAGTGAAAATTGTATTAACCCAAATCCGGAAATCAAATTTCCAAAAGTTGCAAGTTAATTCCCAAAACACAAAAAACTATAGAGTTTACAATAATGTCTAACCCCCAAAAACGAGGTTTGTAACACATATTTATAGAAAACAAGTCCTAAATAAAAATGAAACAAAATAAGAAAGCAAGTTCTCTGGACACAGCTTCTGTCGATGACACGACCTACGGACAGTGGGTAGACCTACGGTCCGTAGGTCACCCTCGTGGTTCAACACATAGAAACTTTTCATCATGTACTAGAACCTTCACTCACAGGTCATCAATGACGGATGTGCAGGATGAACCGTGGGTAGACCTACAGTCTGTCGTCTTGTTGTGTGGTTCCACACCGGTCAGATTTCCCTGATTTTCGACCTACAATGCCTCACCCATGGTCCGTGGACTGGTCTCGGTCCTGGCGCTCCATGGATTGAGTACTGAAACTCAACTTCCCAGACCAGGACTTACAACTGACCACCCACGGCCCGTCGATGGACATACGGTCCGTGGGTGGCTCCATTGGTGGGTACTTTTGCATTTTTCAGCTCCAAATCTTCATCTACCGCCTCCAAGCCTATTTCTTGCAAACATAAGACATAAAACATTATTTGTTATACAGTGTAGACCTAGACACACACAACTTCTAAGTAAAATGCATCAAAACTGCCGTAAACTCATGGTATATCAACACCCTCAACTTAAACTTATTATTTGTCCTCAAGCGACACACTAAACTCTAAATGACACTTGGGTAGAAGCAAACATTATAAACTCATGTAGTCACTTGGCTATCTCAATCAAATCCCTCATTTAGTGCAAACCTTTTCATCTAGACTCAATAAGATAACTCATGTGGATCAAGATATGACAAAGATCGACCAATAGATATCACGACATACACTTTTCACAATCAGCAAAATGGAACTCTGCATCCAAGGCTTCATAAGCTGCAGCAGTGTGGCCATCTGTGTCTCCAGCTTTTGAAGTCAAGCTAGAGGAATGGAAGAAGGCCTTAAAGAGGGAGTGGCTTTGGATGAGCTAGGGGCCAGACTAATGGCCGGAGATGGTGGAGCTGGAGCATCTGCTGAAGGGGATACGAAATGGTGGTATCATCGTTCTACATCTGCTCTATATTCGTAGCTAGGTCATCCCCCAATGGTGGTAAAGTAACATGTGGCTCTCTCCGAAGGGCAGCTAAGTTGGCATCATCCCAAATGAGGCCAATATCCAGATTCTTGGTCACAACAAGCAACCGGTCACAATGCAAAATGGGGACAGAAGCATCCCTGCAGAGCTGGAAGATGAGGTACGGAAAGGGCAGGGTGGTGGTGGCCTTGAAGACCCTCTCATGAATCTCCGCAATCAGGATGCAGGCAAAGTCAACCTCCAAATGTGATAGAATGACTGCAATCATCACAGTCCGGTCCCATGTAACCACATTGTCCACCTGAGTCGGAGAAAGTCTATTCTGGACCAACAACCAAAAGAACTTTGCAGTGAAGCTCAGTGTAGCCTTCTTGATAACTAGGATAAGCGTCTGAACCCACTCAGCATGCTTCCCCTCATCAGTAATGTGGTATGCTAACCATCTCAAAAGTGTCTCTCACTGCTCGGCATCGTGCTGAAAAACCCCATTCTGAATAATGCCTATCATATAGTCATACTCAGCCGTATTAATTGGCAAAGTGTGGGTTGGGCCATAGATTAATCGGGGGATCGTGGCCTCGGTTATGTCGACTGTGAAACCCTACAGTAGTGAGGCTTGAAGTTGCGGCTGAGCTGTGGGCTTGGCCATTTGTAGATGGAATTCCTGACAGTGGCAACATACGAGATATAGAATTCCCGGACTATCTCCGCGTTGTAGGTCCCTAGGCTCCGTGCCATCCACTCAAATATGTTTCTCCAGAAGAGCTCCTCAATGACTGGTGCGGTATGGAGGCTACGTGTGAGAACCTGACGCTTCTGAGTTACTAGTCTGGCCATTTTCTGATGCTTATTCAGGATGTGAGCATCGATGTATATCTAGTATTTGTCTTCCACACACAACTTGTTTTGCTCCGTAACAACCGGTGCAGGCTCACCATTGGGGGGCACTGGAATATCTCTCGTGCTATCCACCTCTGAAGAAGAGCCGGTGTTGCCGCTAGAGCTAGAGCTGAATGGCGACTCTGAGCCAGTCTATGATCCGATCGGTGTGGCCCCCTCGTTTGACTGAGAGGTAGTGACCTCGTCAGAGATTACCTCTTGGGCTCTATTTTGAGTAGTGCGGGGAGCAGTGGGGGAGGTCCTGGTTGGAGGAGGAATTTACTCCTCATCTGTGTTCTCATCGATCAGTCGAAACGAGCGGGAGACTAATTTGGACATTTCCCCTCTAATGTAGGTCGGAGCTTGTTTGGGGGCCATGGTACTTGTGGAAGGCATTGTTAGTACTAAAACGAAGAAATGAGAGTCATGGAATAATTTTAGAAAAAGATTCGGACCAAGAAAAAAGAAATTTAGGCAGTAGTTGAACTGCTGACCCACTGTGGGTACATAGGATGGCCTGTGGGTCCCCACCGTAGGTCAGAGTACCCAAAGTTAGGTCTCTAAAGTGGGAACCACGGATGTGCATAACTATATGTCGATGAAACGACGGACCGTAGTGGACATCGTGGTTCGACACTTAAATAATTTCTTGTGTTCCACTGGTCCACGGACCTTGACTTACAGTCCGTATGGTGACCTACGGTCTATGGGTTAAAGTCGTGGGTCAGTTCTGTGCCAGGCATCACTTTATAACTATTGTTCAAACCTTCATTTGGACAGAGAATCCATTAAACTAAGCCTACACATGCATTTCAACATATATTTTGGTAGTTAATCCTCCTTAGGGTTGTGACTAGTCAATTCTAGGCAGATTTGCACAAAACTATTGAACAACCCTAAGTCAAAACTTCCAATGTAAACCTATTAACTGATTTATGTGGTTTTAATTTATAACACACTCACATACTATCATTCCAAGGGTGTCTCTAACTAAAATTTAACATTCAACCAAAAGATTAACGACCCAAGGTCAGGATCAAACTTCGTGACTTCATGATTTAAACAATGAACAACGAATTCAAAGTTAGAGTGAAATCGCTTACCTTACAGTTAATTGAAGTGGGTGAGTGTGTTAGTGCAATAAACTCCTTGTACCTTTGCTAGCCTTTCGACACCAAACCCGGGATTTGAAATCGATTACGGAAGAAAAGGGAGAACGAAAATGATTTTCGGGAGACAAAAGGGAGATATGGGAGATGGAAATTGATTTGGAGATTAGTAAGGGATAATTTTGTGGGTTATTACAGGAAGAAAATGGGTATATGGAAGGTTAGAAACAGTTCAGAGAGATTATGGAAGTGGGGGATGTTTAAAATGAAAGGTTTTTTTATTTATAAGGGGTCCGAGTCTGATCAGGCAGAAACACTAGGTCGAACCCATGAGGCCCTGTTGTGGGTCCATAGGTCGACCTACGGGCCGTAGGTCTTGTATGTAGGTCACTTTGACACTTAGAAAAATTAGAGAACTTATCTGGGATCTACGGACGCCATCGACGGTCCGTTGGTCAATCCACAGACCGTGGATAGGGTATGTAGACCTCTGCACAGCTATTTCCTACTGATTCTGTCTTTCGTCCCTGTACATGTAACAACCATTAGGACTTTCTTTTTACATTTTCCAGAAACTTTTTAGACACGGACCCTATTCTATATCTAGTCAACACTAATGAACATAAAACGCCTATCTAAAGAGGTACAAAAATTTAAATAAAAGAAGAAAATTCCTAATTCGAAACGAAAATCCTATAGTTGGCTAGATTGTACATCTTGGGTTGCCTCCCAAGCAGAACTTGATTTAACGTCGCGGCACGACGCAGACACCTTGATCACTCAGACTTCATCAAGATAATAAGACTCAATCACTTCTTGAACACTCTCAGATTTCCTCATATAGACCTTGATTCTCTGCCTTTTCACTTTGAACTTTATTCCCTCCTTGTTCTCGAGCTCGACTGCTCCATGTGGAAATACTTGTGTGACTCTGAATGGCCCGGTCCAATTGAACTTGAGCTTGACAGGAAACAAGCGCAACCTTGAGTTGAACAGAAGCACCAGATCACCCAAAACAAATTCACGCTTTTCAATCTTTTGATCATGATACTTCTTCATCTTCTCCTTGTACAAGGCTTAACTTTCATATGCTTTTATGCAAAACTCATCAAGCTCATTCATGTCATTCAGTCTTTGACTCGATGCGGTGCCCCAATCCAAATTCAATTTCTTCAACATCCACATTGTATTATGTTGTAGCTCTACAGGCAAATAGCATGCCTTTCCATATACAACTTTGTAGGGGGACACACGTATGGGAGTCTTGAATGCGGTGCGATAGGCCTATGGAGAATCATCAAGCCTCCTTGACAAATCAGTTCCGTTGGCGTTCACAGTCTTTGCAAGGATTTGGTTTATCTCTCTTTTTGACACCTTAACTTGCCCACTAGACGGCGGATGATAAGGAGTAGCTACATTGTGACGAACTCCATATTTCTCAAGCAATGTCTTGAACAACTTATTACAAAAGTGAGAACCTCCATCACTGATAATAGCCCTAGGTGTACCAAATCCGAAGGAGATACTCTTTTTCAAGAATGTGGTGACACTCTTTCCCTCATTGTTTGAAAGTGCAATTGCTTCCACCCATTTCGATACATAGTCAACTGCAACAAGATTATACTTCATCCCATGCGAACTCCCAAATGGACCCATGAGGTCAACACCCCAAATATCAAATAACTCAATCACCAATATCAGATTCATAGGTAGCTCTCGCCTCTTTGATATTCTTCCTTCTCTTGGGAAACAGTCACAAGACTTGGCGAAATTGAGAGCATCTTGGTGGATGGTAGGCCAGTAATACCCACACTGCAAGATTTTGTGAGTAGTTCGGATACCACTATTGTGCCCACCATCAGGCGATGAATGATACACCTCTAGTATACTCATCATTTCAACCTCAGGACACAGCGATGAATAATCTCATCATCAAAAATACGGAACAAGTAAGGCGCATCCCAAAAGAATTTCTTCACATCAGACATGAATTTGTTTCTTTGGTGGAATGACAAATACGACGGAACCAAATCACTCGCCAATTAATTTGCAAAATCTACAAACCAAGGGATAAGATCATAAGAAGCAGCCAATACTAGTTCATCGAAGAATGCATCATTAATCTAAACTCCATCCTCAAACTTGATCATAGCTTCCTCCTCTAATCTGTACAAATGATCGCCAACTTGATTTTTTGTCCCCTTTCTAACTTTCACCTCAAACTTGAACTCTTGCAACAACAGCACCCATCTAATGAACCTCAGTTATGCTTCCTTTTTATCCATTAGATACCTCAAGGAAAAATGGTCAGTATACACTATGACCTTAGAACCAAGCAAGTAGGATATGAATTTTTCAAATGCGATAACCACGGCAAGGAGCTCATGTTCAGTCACTATGTTGTTCTTTTGAGGCACATTTAAAGCCTTGATGCCATAGTAGATCGTGTGAAGAATCTTCTCTCACCTCCTGTCCCCAATACTACACCAAGCGCCACCCCACTCGCATCACACATAACCTCAAACGGTTGTCCCCAATCCGGTGAAATAATGATAGGTGCGGAAGTTAACTTGGAATTCAACTTTCCAAATGCTCTCAGACAAGCCTCATCAAAAACAAACTTGCACTCCTTTTCGAGTAGTTTTCACAATGGGTGTGCAATTTTTGAGAAATCTTTAATGAACCTCCGGTAGAAACCTACATGCCCAAGAAAACTCCAAACACCCTTTACAGAGATAGGTGGTGGAAGCTTTTCTATTACCTCAACTTTGGATCTATCAATCTCAATACCTTTCCCAGATATGCAATGACACAAAACTATCCCCCTCTTTCACCATGAAGTGGCACTTTTCCCAATTTAGCACAATATTGCACTCTTCACATAGTTTCAGTACCTCGACCAGATGCATCAGATAGCAATCAAATGAGTCACCTACCACAGAAAAACCATCCATAAATACCTTGATTGTGTCTTCCACCATATCTGAAAAGATCGACATCATACACCGCTGGAAAGTCGCTGAAGCATTACACAACCCGAATGGCATTCTTTTGAAGGCGAAAGTCCCATAAAGACAAGTGAAGGTGATCTTCTCTTGGTCTTCTGGAACTATGGAGATTTGATTGTACCCCAAATACCAATCTAGAAAACAATACCAACCCTTACCAGTAAGACGATCCAACATGTGATCCATGAACAACATTGGGAAGTGATCTTTCTTTGTCCATGCGTTTAGTTTGTGGTAGTTGATGCACACTCTCCAACCAGTCACCGACCACATTAGAACAAGCTCATTCTTAGCGTTTGGAACCATGGTGATTCACCCTTTCTTGGGCACAGACTGAACAGGACACACCCAACTACTATCAGAAATAGGATAAATGACTCCAGCATCCAACCATTTAATGATCTCCTTTTTCACAACCTCTTGCATAGGGGGATTCAATATATTTTGGTGCTCAATACTAGGCTTTGCGTCCGGCATGAGTTGGATTTTGTGAGAACAAATTCCTGGAGGTAACCCAATAATGTCCGCAATAGTCCACCCAATAGCCTTTTTGAACCTCTACATAAACCAAGGCCTCAACTTGCTCAACACTCAAATCAGCAGCAATGATTACCGACAAAGTGCTATCCTTTCCCAAGAAAACATACCTCAAATGGGATAGTAGAGCCTTGTGTTCCAGTTTTGGAGGCTCATCTACAGACGATTTTGCAGGTGGTGAATCATGATTCTTCATATCTAAGTCCAATCTTTTTGGCTTGGAACGAAATTCGAACCTATCAAGTGCGGCAACTAACACCTCATAGTCTTCAATACCATTACTGTCAAAATTAATCATTACCACTACTAGTGTATCAACACCCAACCTCTCTTCAATAGAAACTTCAGAATCCTACTCCACAATATGATTTACCATGAAAACCGCTTTCAGATCACTTTCCTGCTTCATAGACATACAAATGTTAAAAGTTACCTCCTCATTGTTTAGTCAGAACTTCATCAACCCTCTCTCCATATAGACTAAGGCACGCACAGTAGCAAGGAATGGTCTCCCTAAGACAATGGGGACCTCAAAATCAATCTCACAATCGAGTATCACAAAGTCTACTCGAAAGATAAATGACTCCACTTTCATAAGAACATCTTGGAGCACTCCAATAGGTCTTTTCACAGTTCGGTCAGCCATAAGTAGACGCATCGCGGTTAGTTTTTCAGCCCCTATACCCAACTTCTTATAAATGGACAATAGCATCAAATTAATACTGGCACCTAAATCACACAAAGCTTTCCCAAAGTGTATAACCTCAATGGTGCAAGGGATAGTGCAAGCTCTAGGATCCTCTTTCTTTTACACAAGTGACCTAGTAGAAATAGCACTGCAATGTAGAAACCTTTCATCATTCTCAAAACTAACATCCCTCTTTTTGGTCACCAAGTATTTTATGAATTTGGCATACTTAGGAATTTTCTCCAAGGCTTCTATCAACGGGACATTGACTGACAATTATTTCAACATAGTAATAAACCTACGGTATTTTCCTTCTTTAGTCTTTTTCACCTATCTCTGAGGGAATGGAGGTGGAGGTCTAGGCATGGGAATTTTTTTTTGGGTCACCTCTGTTTCTTTCTCTGTAGCATTTTTCGACTATCTGGTAACCTCAATCTCATTCACATATTTCACTACCATAATTTCAACCACACACGACATAGGGGGACCAACGGTATGTTTACCTCTGTGACTAGTGACTGCCATACAAAGCCCATCATTTTTTGGATTCTGGATGGTGTTGCTAGAAAGTGTTCCAGGCTAACGTGGGTTCACAGTAGAGGACAACTAACTACACTGCTGCTCAAGTTGCTTGATCGACACTGCATGGGCATAAACTTTTTTACCGATTCCAGACAAGTAATTTTGAATCTCTTTCACACTCTCATCAGTTGCATCAAACCACTTCATCATATTTTGCATCATATCCTCAATGCGTGACATACTACTACCAACCTCTCTATTACCAGATTCCCTATTAACAGGTTGAACATAGGGCCCAAATTTCTCATTCATGTTGATATAGTTATTCTGGTTGTAGTTATTATCACGAATGTAGTTCCCATCCCGAACAAAGTTTCCCTATCGATCGTAATTTCCATAGTTCTGACCTTGGTTTCCTTTCCCTTGGCGCCAATTATCAGAGTTGGAACTTTGGGCATTGGCTCGGAAACCCCTCGTCTGATCATTAACCAAATATGCATCCTCCCCATAGTATCCTTCCTCAAGCAGTGGTTGTGGAGCTCTAGTTAAGTAATTTACCACATTCCCTTTTTCCATACCTTCGGTCACATGGTTCAATACCAAGCCCAATTTTGTCCTCATTTGATCCATCTCTTCACGAATATCATCATTGATTTGACTAGATGCAGCTTGAACTGGATAAGTTGTTGTACCTGTGTTAGCCTTTCTAGTGCTCCATGCCTTATTATTCCAAGAAATCTTGTCTAGTTTCTCCGCGATTTCCTCAAAAGTACACTCACCATATGAACCTCTAGCAACAGTATCCAGCACAACCTTTCCATTGTCATCCTACCCTCTGTAGAAGTACTTCGTTAGTGACTCATCATCTATGCGGTTATTCGGAACACTTCTTATGAATGCAGTGAACCTATACCATGAACTTCTTACATACTCTCCTGGTAGTGCTACGAAATTGTTAAGTTTGTCCTTGTGGTTTAGCTTTTTCGACACCGAAAAATACTTTTCCATGAACAACTGGTGCAATTGGTCCCATGTATGCATCAAATTATATGGAAGCTCAAAAAACCACACCGCAACATCATCGGTCAATGACAGAGGGAAAACACTCAAACTTATGACATTAATATCCAATTTCGGCCATCCCACGCAACACTTGTAGACACTTATCAATTTAGCCATGTGACCATGTGGTTCTTCCGAAGCCAGACCAGAAAACAACCCTCTTGTCGTAAGCATTTGCATCAAACTGGTAGTCACGTCAAATATATGCCCTGGAGGTAGAGGATGGAGAACAATGAGTCCTTCTGATTCAACTGTATTGAACTCAACCCTGTAGTTATCACGCAACCTAGGTGCTAGCGGATTTTGTACCCTTACTACATCTCCGATTAGATTACCACCATGAATCTGAGTATTCTCATTACCAATTCCAGGAGGTTGCCAGTCAACTCCATCCTCATTTTCATCGATGATTCGATTGTTATGGACCCCTAGGTTTGCCATTTTTCTCAATGTTTTGCTTAGTTTAGGGTCGTAGGGGGTCAATGGCTTGCCTCGAATTCTTGTACTTGGCATACACTAAAGTACAAACCTGTAGAAAACAAAACCTAAAATCAGGAAATACCTGACTAAAGTTCAATAATGTAGTTAAACTTAATCTAAAAGCCTTACTCCCCGGCAACGGAGCCAAAATTTGATACGCTCAAATTACACCTTCCTAAAGAAGTATAAGCGATCGTTATCAAGGAAAGAACCCAACTTGTAGGTTGGGGTCGATCTCACGAGGAATATGGTTTAGACTTAACTTTAACCAACTATCATATTCGTTTAGCTAAATGATTTCCGAGGAAAGTAAATAAGGAGGATTTGGTAATCAAGTAACAAATTATTATGCTTAAGTAACAAGTAGACAAGATTCAACTTTGTTGTATCAATATGAGAAAGAAACTAGGGAATATGCGTTCCCTATAAGCTTTTAACACGGTAATCCTAATAATAGTAATCCTTTCCTAGTGTTTTACATGCAAAGTTGGTAAGTTATGTATCCCTAAGTGATTGGTCCTCCAAATAGGGAATTTCACTACGCACCTTGGTATGGCTACGAGTGTATGCTTTACTAACCCTTACCTTTACCTCAGATTAGTCATCATATCAATGTATGACTTAGTTTTAACCCTCACTCCAGTTGACATTAGACTATTAGATAGCATCCATTAAATCTTTGTTGTTAATTCTTTTCTCATTCACTGCCACCTTGGTCCGACAGGTAGAAACGAGGTGGTTTCTAACGTTTGCAACCGTTAAAAAGACTTCTAAGCAAAAGAATTAACAATACATGCATAAACACTATTCAAGAATTACTTAATTATTATTCATACTTTGTTAATTGCTCATGGTTCCCACAACCCTAGTACGTGGATTTAGTTACTCATTCTTGAAAGATTAACAATTCATAATTAGTTTAGAAGAATTCATGAACTTACAATTTGAATAGATGAAAACCTAAATCTTCAATTGAAATTCAAAGTGAAAATTGTATTAACCTAATCCGGAAATCAAATTGCCAAAAGTTGCAAGTTAATTCCCAAAACACCAAAAACTAAGAATTTACAATAATGTCTGACCCCAAAAAATGAGGTCTACAACTCCTATTTATAGAAAAAAAGTCTTAAATAAAAAGGAAACAAAATAAGAAAATAAGTTGTCTGGACGCGTCTTTTGTCGATGACACGACATACGGATCGTTGGTCAACCTACGGTCCGTAGATCACCCTTCGTGGTTCAACACTTAAAAACTTTTCATCAGGTACTGGAACCTTCACGCATAGGTCATCAATGACATATGTTAAGGACGGACCGTGGGTCGACCTACGGTCCATCATCTTGTTCCGTGGTTCCACACTTGTTAGACTTTCCTGATGCTCCACTTACAATGCCTCACCCATGGTCTGTGGACTGGTCTACGGTCCATCATGGCACTCCATGGATTGAGTATTGAAACTCAACTTCCAAGACCAGGACCTACAACTGACCACCCACGACCCGTCGATGGACCTATAGTCCGTGGATGGCTCCGTTGGTGGGTACTTCTGCATTTTTCAGCTGCATATCTTCTTAAACCACCTTCAATCCTATTTCCTGCAAACATAATACATAAAACATTATTTCTAATACAATATAGCCCTAGACATAGATAACATCTAAGTGAAATGCATCAAAAACACCGTAAACTCGTGATATATCAAGGACTCAGAGATCCTTCATTTGATATCTTATGGGTCTCCTAACTCATCTTGTACTGAAAGTTATGGTCGTTTGAAGTTGGCCCAAGACTTAAAAAACTAAGGAATGATTTGAATGAATTCTCTTTAATTCTTTTTGGAACTCAAGGTGCTATATCTAGTGATCTTAATACTTAAGAAATTTTAAATTCCTTGGTAAAATCCTACTCACAACGAAAGATGGTTCGAGTCTTAGTTCAAAATATTTCTAGGGTGTTACAGGAATTATGCAATGTTTCCAAGAAAACATGTTATTTAGACTATGGATTCTATAGCAGTTGAAATCACAAGAAATTCCCAAGATTTACAAACCCTAGGTCTAAACAAGTTATGTAGAATCAAGGAATTGACTGAAGGTGCTATATCTAGTGATCTTAATACTTAAGAAATTTTAAATTCCTTGGTAAAATCCCACTCACAACGAAAGATGGTTCGAGTCTTAGTTCAAAATATTTCTAGGGTGTTACAGGAATTATGCAATGTTTCCAAGAAAACATGTTATTTAGACTATGGATTCTATAGCAGTTGAAATCACAAGAAATTCCCAAGATTTACAAACCCTAGGTCTAAACAAGTTATGTAGAATCAAGGAATTGACTGAATTCTAGGGATCTAGTGGACAAAAGGAATCCACTAGTGAAATCCCACATAGCTGGTGACAAAATCTATAGAGAAATCCTTTAGATTTCAAGGCTGAACTTTGATTGACATTGCTTCTTGTTCTTGGGAGGTTTGGTCGACTCTTCCTCTTCTTTTTACTCTAAGTTTTGATGATTTTTGGAGAAATAGGGTTCTAGGTATGTCTGATTAGGTTATTAGGCTTAGATCGAGTAAAATGACGTAGTTTAGGCATCAAACGACGTAGTTTACGTTCCTAATGCATATGGAAAAGGACCAAAACGACCCTGACTTAAAACTGACGAGCGTCATCTACTACAAGACTAATGGGCCGTCATTTGAACTACCAACCATCCTTTGGGGTCGTCGTTCATGCTCTGCCTGGCATGACTTCACTAAAACGAGCATAACTTTTACTAAGAGCAAGGATTTTAGCAAACTAGGTGGCGTTGGAAAGAGGATTCAATTATGTTTAATTAGATAGGTCATGGGTCACCTAATTCATTTTGTGCTAAAATATATGACTGTTTGAAGTTGACCCAACAATCATTTTCCTCCTATTGGCTGTTGACCCTCACCTACGATCAAACCTACGATCCGTAGGTCCAACCACTAACCGTACTGGTTGACCGTGAGTGGGATCAGAGACCATCAAATTTTTGGACCCCAATGACAGACCCCACCTACGGACAGTATGTCAAACCACAGACTGTCGGTGACTTCCGTGGTTTCGCCACCGGGTTCTAGAAAACTGCATATTTCTATTTTTTAGAATCTGAGGTGTTACAATATCTCCCCCTTGGGAACATTCATCCTTGAATAAAGCCTAAACAAGCTGATTCTGGAGGAAAGGAGTTGTAATCCCTACCACTAAGTACTACAAACTGATATCTAAGTGAACTAAGTTCCATGAACATGCAAATATGCTAAAATGCAAGATTATCTAAGGGAACAAGATACCGAGACTGAATTAGACAAGAGTAAAATGAGAGACCGCAGATGAACTATTACCGCAAGCTGAAATGGAATCAGAAGGAATGAGGTGAGGATACTTGGATATTATGGTTTCTTATGCTTCCTAAGTAGCTCCCTCTACGGAGTGACTCCTCCACAAAACCTTTAGTGAAGCGACTTCCTTATTTCTCAACCTATGAACTTGACGGTCAAGACTTTCAACTGGCACCTCTTCATAAGTGAGACTATTCTTCACAACCAAGACCTCTAATGGTATTATTGATGTCGGATCACCCACATACTTCTTGAACAAGGAAATGTGAAATACCTGAGGAACTGCTGCTTGTTCTCCTAGAAACTCTAACTCATAAGCCACATTACCAATCCTTTTCAGGATTTTGTAGGGACCTACATATCTAGGACTAGGCTTTCCTTTCTTGCCAATTCATCACCCCCTTCATAGGTGACACCTTTAGGAAAACTCAATCATCGATTTTAAACTTTAAGTCCCTTCTCCTCACATATGCGTAGGACCTATGATGACTCAGGGCTTTCTTTAGTCTATCTCTGATGCGTTGAACTTTCACCATAGCCTCATAAACCAAATCTGGCCTAATCAAAGTTACTGTACCTACTTCAAACTAACAAATTGGGGACCTGCATCAACGCTCATAAAGTGCATTATAGGGGTGCATTTGAATACTGGATTGGAAGCTATTATTATAGGCGAACTCTATAGGAGGTAGGTGAGCATCCCAACTACCCTTCAAATCGATCATCAACGTGTCCTCTAACGTCTGAATGGTATGCTCTGCCTGACAATCTATATGTGGATGAAATGGTGTACTAATATTTACTTGAGTACAAAGACCTTTCGGAAACAATTTCCACTAATGAGAGGTAAATTGAGTACCTCTATCTGAGATGATAGACAATGGGGATCCCATGCAACTTGACTATCTCATTTTTGTAGAGTTTCCCATAGTCCTCTGTTGAATATGTAGTTTTGAAAGCCAAGAAATGAGTGGACTTACTGACTCTGTCCACTATCACCAAAATGGAGTCATGCTGTCGGTGAGTACGAGGTAAACCTGTAATGAAATCCATGTTTATCACCTCCCACTTCCATGAGATATGTTAATGTGTTGAGTCATGTAACACCCTGTATCAAAAAACAGACCAAACAACAAATTTTTAGAAGTAGCAGGTGCCATCGGCGGGTGCCACCTACGGACCATAGGGTGAACCACGGACAGTGGGTGGGGTTCGTGGTTGGTCACCCCAACTGCACCCAGAAACACCAGGAAACCCCGACCCTTGGCCAGGACCTACAAACTGTAGGTAGGACCATGGTCCACGGTCCAGGATTGTGGATCGTGGTCCACATGACCCACTCCAAAACACCAAATGACACCTGCCAGGATAGACCGTGGGTCAGTCTACGGTCCATCGGTCAGACCCGTTGTTGGCCTCGATAGCTTTGAAGTTGGGGTCATTTTGGTCTTTTCCCTTAAGCATTGGGCACCTAAACTACGTACATTTGGTAATTTTAAGCATATTGACTTAATCAGAACCTTCCCTAATCGATCATTCTCCAAAAATTCACCAAACACTTGAGCAAAATAAAGGAGAAAGTCGACCAATCCCTCTCTAAGAATGCAGCAGGTTTCTTTAGTTCTAGCCCCAAAATCAAAAGATTTCTCCGTGAATTTTGTCACCAGGTATGTGGGATTTCACTAGTGGATTCCTTTTTTCCACTAGGTCCCTAGAATTCAGTCAGATTCTTGAATCCTTATGGATTGTTTAGACCTAGGGTTTCTAGAACTTTAGATAATTGTTGTGATTTAGTTATTATGGTATTTCGAATCATATTATCATGTTTTCGTGAAATTACTTCTCAGTTACTTACATGAAACTCAGAACCCTAGTTGTGTAGATTTATGAGTTCATGAATTGCACTAGCTAGGTCAGACATACATGCCTCAGATTTTGAATGTTTCATTATCAGTACATAGTTGTTTCATTCTCACATAGCATTTCAGAATATTGAGTTATCCAGTATAATTTAGTTATGTTATATCGTACACATTTCTAATAGGGAGTAGACTTAACACCGATCGGACTAGGATTCAGCTTACCCGTATAGTCCTAGAACTACGTGCCCTCATAGGTTTATAATTCCCCTCTGTGGGGACCATTATAGTGATCACACAAGTCATGCCTTTATACTTGTAGTAGGGTATATTGGGTCCTTTCGATGGGGTGTATACATCGGACTCTAGCTCACGTGGTTTTATGTCGGTTATTAGTATCTCCCATATCGAAACATCAAAACCTCATGATCTGGGACTAGGTGAGATGCATTAGAATTCCTTGTGTTAGCTCTACGAGGAGGCATGATCTGAAATGCATAACAATGAGTTAGAAAGGATATCATACCCACGCACGATAAGAACAACAAGAAAGTGAAGATTTCCTAGTTAGTGTGAATTTTCATACATCCTAGAACACTTGAACCTAATGCTCTAATACAAAGTTTGTCATACCCCGAGACTACCCCATTGACGTAAAAAAAGGACCTAGGATCACGAGTGATACCAAGCTAACCTTGAGATGGCATATTACAAGATAACTGATTTTGAAGATACTATGATGTCACGACCCATGAGTACCCCTAGATATAACAAGGCACATAGATCCCCTAAAGGTACCATGTAGGCCCGTTAGCATATCATAATATAAGTATAGAACAATATAGAGAAGAACACATTTAGAGTCTTTAGAAATTTTTATTATAAGCAAAACGGAAGTCTAGACTTCTCCCAATTAGCCATCTATTACAATATTGAATCAAATGAAAAGAGACACAGCTATACGACATAGTTCACAATTTGAAATATAAGAAAAGTGACTATAAAAGCATCTTCCGCCCTTGAACCCTGAAGACTCACCGAAAGCATGGAGAATAGTCGATCCAAGCTTTGACTAAGAAGAGAGATCACCTCAAGAACCGGACCCTACACTTATTGAAAAATGTAGAAAATATGGGTTAGTACAAAAATGCACTAAGTATGATAGCCATGCATGAAATCTGGTATTCCCGCACTGTGAATAAGCCTTAACCAACATAGACCATGTGAGCTTAACATGGAATCTGGTGTAACCCACACTGAAAAGGGTTGTCCTATTTTCCTAAGGTTAGACCATGGTTTGTTAGCTTTTAGGTGGATCCACTAGCTAAAGACCTATGGGGGCACTTAGTTATGAGATAAGGAAATTTCTACTAGAAACCCGGACAAAACTGTGGTAAAAGTTTTCCATCTCATGAGATACATATTTTGGGAACCCGAACACAACTGACGTAGAAGGAACCCATTTGGAAAGTCGGACTCAACTGGCGTAAAAGCTTTCATCTCATATGCAATATTCACTGAGTGCTAAGAAAAATTCCCATGAAATTTGTATTAAGTCTTAACTTAAGTTCATATTTATTGAAGAATTCCTTAACACTCAATCTAACTCAATTCATAACATAGCTCATAGATTCAAGAGGTGAGAATAGCCTGCCAACCTTAGAATCGTGATATTGTGAGAAACCCTTTCACATCATGTTCATTATGTGTTCATGAGAATAGCCTTTCAATCAATACAACAACATTATCATAATTATCAACATCTCATTCATAGTCAACTCATTCATAGTCATGCATAAGGGTGTATATGAGGATAGTCTTTCAATAGCATAACAATTAGATCATAATCATAACTACTTTACTCTCAAAGTGTTCTTTAAGCATATTCATCATTCTCATAATCATGCATTATTCACATAATTTGCCCTTCAAGGACCATGGATCATGATGCATCAACACATCTAGAACTACTACATTAGACATCGATATAATCTTAATTTCAAGTAACCCCATCACCACTTGTATGATCTCATATCATTCTTCTATCATCAACAAACCCATATCACAAGTGCACAATTGAAGAATATGGGGATTTCATGGGTTCTTAGGGGATTTAATCATAAATCAACAATATATCATCAATTCAATCATAGTCCATCATAAATCAATCATTAGAAACATTTTTTAAAGGAACCCACGGCATTGAATTAAAACCCTAACTTTTGGGGAAATCACTAAATTTGAAAATGAATTTGGAGGGACTCCATGGATGAAAGACTTCCATATCTTAGTGAAGAATTCCAACGAATTTAAGAAGAAAACCTAGCTTCTTGAACCCTAGGTCCAACTTCCTTCTTCTTATTCCTTGAAGTTCTCGAGAGAGAAATAATTTGGGGAATATGAACTTTGTTTTTTTTTTTAGGATTCTAGGGAGAATGACTTAATTTAGGGGAATTTTGAGAGTGGAAAGCTTATACTTCACTAGCTAAGGAGTAGAACAACTTAGTTTCGAACTAGGAAAAATTGGAAATGCCATTAAAGACCCTACTTACCTTCAGGGCTGCTGCACGTTGAGGCTCGCCAAGGGCACTCGCCGACTCACCAAGTTGACCCTTGGTCAGCCTAAATTTGCAGCATCTCACCCCAAGGAGCCAGCCAACTTGGAGATGGGGGAGCCACTTTCGCGATTCGCCAACACAATGGGTGAGCCCCAACTTTGCTCGCCCAATTTTCCAGTAGCTACAGCAAGGGGAGGCTGCCCACTACGTGATGGTGTGTCACTTGGCTAATCGCCAACCCACTTTGGCGATGGCACAGCCCCTCGCTGAGTGGACCAAGGGAAAAATGTTTTCCTTCACCCTTCCCGAGGTAGTTTAGGCCCTTGTCCGCTTCCATGGCTAGCTACTCCCCTCACACTTAGCCCTAGTCTAGCCTACTAGAATCCGGGGTGTTACAATATCTTCCCCTTGGGAAATTTGTCCTCAAATGACGACCTAGACACCTTACGGAAGTAAAGACTCAAAACTAGGCAGCCCATCATGAATGCAGCATATAAAAAACAATAATGCACAATTCATAGGAGGAAACTTCAACTCCATCTAAAACAAAATCAATGCAACGCGAGAAAGTAGGAGCTACATCTAACAAGCCATTATGCATAAAACTCAACATTTTCACATATTCGTAGGAGGAACTACCTTCTCCATCTAAAATCATGCTCATCATAATATTATGGAGCCCATATGCATTTACTCTCAAAAGCATAGTAAAGCATGTTCATCAACTTATCTCATGAAGTCAAATATGCAACTCATACTAAATGCACAACAATCATGAGGAACACATCAATCAGGAAAGCTCATTTTTTTACTAAACATGAATTCATCAAGAACATGCATAACATAAGGAAATCATGGAAAACACATATAGCACATATGACTCCCTAAACTAGGAAGCTCAAGAGGAACTATTTACCTCTACCTTGAATAGGAGTAGAAGGAAAGAGATGAAGATATCAGGAGTTCATATCTGCCTCGGCCGCCCAAGTAGCACCCTCAACTAAGTGATTCCTCCTTTAAATCGTTACGGAAGCTATTTCCTTGTTTCTCAATCTCTTGACTTGCCGGTCTAGAATTTCTACCAGAACTTCCTTTTATGAAAAACTCTCATCAACTCCCAAATCTTCTAAGGGAATAATGGACACCGGATCACCAATACACTTCTTAAGCATAGTCACATGAAATACCGAATGAACCGGAGCCAACTCATTTGGCAAGTGTAACTCATAGGTGACATTCCCAACTCGTTTCAAAATTTAGTACGGGCCTACATACCGGGGAGTAAGTTTCCCTTTCTTTCCAAACATCATCACACCTTTCATATGTGAGAATTTTAGAGAGACCTAATCGTTAATCTCAAATTCTAGATCCCTCCTTCTCACATCAGCATAAGACTTTTGTCTGCTTTGAGTCGTTCTCAACCTTTCTCTAATAAGCCAAAATTTCACAATGGCTTCATAAACTAGCTCGGGACCTATCAAACCAATTTCACCGACCTCAAAGCAACCAATCAGAGACCTATATCTCCTACCATACAAAGCTTCAAATGGACCCATACCGATGCTTGAGTGATAACTCTTATTGTAGGCAAACTCTATTAAGGACAAGTGGTCATCCCAATTACCCTTGAAGTCTATAACATATTCCCTCAACATATACTCTAATGTTTAGATGGTACGCTCCACTTGCCCATCGGTTTGGGGATGAAAAGTCATGCTAAGCTTAACCTTAACACCAAGCCCTTTTAGGAATGACTTCCAAAAATATGAAGTAAATTAAGTATCTCGATCCGAAATAATCGACAAAGGAACCCCATGCAACTTCACTATCTCTTTTATATATAACTTGGCATAGTCCTCCGACGAAAAAGAGACCTTGACAGAAATAAAGTGGGCTAATTTCGTCATACGATCTATAATGACCCAAATTGAATCGTGTTTCCTTCGAGTGCGAGGCAAACCCACAATAAAGTCCATATTCACTTCTTCCCACTTCCAAGTGGGAATATCTATGTCTTGGGATAAGCCTCCCAGCCTTTGATGCTCAGCCTTAACTAGTTGACAATTCGGACACTTGGCTACAAAATCCGCTATATCCTTCTTCATACCATTCTACCAATAGACTTTTCGTAGATCACGGTACATCTTAGTGGCTCCCGGATGAATAGAATACTGAGAACTATGAGCTTTTTCTAAAATGTGCTCCCTCAAACGATCAACATCCAGAACACATAACCAACCTTGGTACCTAAGCACCCCATCTCCCCCTTGGGAGAAAGCTTCAACAAACTTTTTGAGTACCGACTCTTTCAATTCTACTAATATAGGATCAAGGACTTGCTTAGACTTCACATCTATTACAAAAGACGATTCAGACCCATTATGGACCATGACACCACCCTTGGTGGAATCCACTAGTTGAACACCTAACTAGGCCAACCTATGCACATCACGAACCAATTCTTTGTTTTCATCCTCTACATATGCCACACTACCCATGGACAATCTACTAAGAGAATCCTCTACAACATTAGCTTTGTCAGAGTGATAAAGGACACTCATGTCATAATCCTTCAATAATTCTAACCACCTTAGTTGACGAATATTCAAGTCCTTTTGACTAAACACATATTGCAAGCTCTTATGATCGGTAAATACATTAAAATGGACCCCATAAAGGTAATGTCTCCATATCTTTAAAGCAAACAAAACCGCCGCTAACTCAAGTTCATGGGTAGGATAATTCTTCTCATGTACTTTTAGTTGCCTTGAATCATAGGCAATCCTCTTACCATTTTACTTAAGCAGACATCCCACCCAACTCCAGAGGCATCATAATATACCACAAAACAATTTGTACCCTCCGGCAAAGTCAACAACGGAGCGGAAGTAAGTCTATTTTTCAAATCTTGGAAACTTTTCTCACAAACTTCCAACCACACAAACTTAGCCTTCTTTTGAGTCAAAGCCATCAACGGGGAAGCAATGGAGGAAAACCCCACGACAAACTTCCTATATTAACCGGCCAAACCCAAAAAACTTCTAATGTCGGAAGGGGTGAGAGGTCTAGCCCAACTCTTGAGCGCATCCGTCTTTTTCGGATGTACCTCAATACCCTTGCTTGACACAATGTGACCAAGGAATGCTACGGACCTTAACCAAAATTCACATTTACTAAACTTTGGAAATAGTTGTTGGTCCTTAAGAACTTGCAATACCACCCTCAGGTGGTCAACATGCTCTTCCTTACTCCTTGAATAGATCAAAATATCATCAATAAACACTATCACAAACATGTTAAGATATTGTCGGAAAATTCTATTTATTAAGTCCATGAATGTCGATGAAGCGTTAGTCAAACCAAATGACATTACTAAGAACTCATAGTGACCATATCTTGTTCGGAAAGCCGTCTTAGGAATATCAACTCCTCTCACCCTCAATTGGTGATAACCCGAACGAAGATCTATCTTGGAGAAATAACTAGCCCCTTAAAGTTGGTCGAACAAGTCATCAATTCTAGAAAGGGGATATTTGTTCTTGATGCTCCCTTTATTCAATTGACGATAATCAATGCACAATCTAAGAGACCCATCCTTCTTTCTAACAAACAACACCGGAGCACCCCATGGAGAGATACTTGATTGAATAAAGCCCTTGTCAAGCAAATCCTTTAGTTGCTCTTTCAACTCCTTTAACTCCGTTGGAGCCATTCTATAAGGAGGAATAGAGATAGGTTGCATGTACGGTAAATGATCAATACCAAATCTATTTCCCGCTCGGGAGGAATACCAGGCAAATTATCAGGGAAAACTTCTAGAAAATCATTAACTACCGGGACCGACTCTAAAGAAGGGGTTTCAAACTCAACATCCCTCACCCTAACTAGATGGTAAATACACCCTTTGGAGATCATCTTCCTAGATTTAATACAAGAGACAAATTGACCTCTAGGCATAGAATTTCCCCCCTTCTATTTTAAGATAGGTTCATTTGGAAATTGGAATCTAACCACTCGAGTCCTACAATGGATAGAGGCATAACATGCATGCAACCAATCCATACCCAATTTCACATCAAAGTCTAACATGTCTAAATCCACCAAATCCACCAAAGTAACCCTATTGGACAAGGAAACATGACATCTTTTATAAACCATCTTAGCCACCACAGAATCACCAACAGGGGTAGAAACCGAAAAAGGCTCTAATAACACTTCGGAGAGTATATCAAATTTCATGGCCACATAAGGTGTCACAAAGGACAAAGTAGCACTGGGATCCAACAAGGCATACACATCGTTAAGAAAGACTTTTAACATACCGTTCACCACATCCGGGGAGCTCTCTTGGTCACCTCGGGTTTGAAGAGGATAGAAGAAGATTTTCTTGGGAGCATCGTAGTTTGAACTGCTAGGAGGAGCTTGCTTTCCCTCTCTTCCTTAAACCTTAAGCATTGGAAAATCTCTCACCCTATGACCACTCTTCCTAGAACCATAGCAACAATCTGTGCCAACTAGGCACTTACCATCATGCTTCTTGCCGCACTTAGGACAAGTAGGCTTAGACATAGAAGATTTGCAACCATTGCCTCCTTGAGGCTTAGAGTTCGAAACCCTTTCATTGTCGACCCTCGGGGAACTAGAGGTGTCTTGGTTGGAGAACCTTTGTCTAAACCTTGGTCGACCTTGTCCATCAGACCTAGCATTGGAAAAATTCCCATCACTGGTTCTAGCCCTTTTTACCTCCATATTCTTTTCTTGAAGTTTCTCATCCTCCATTTGTTGAGCATACACCATAAGACGTGAGATATCCATATTATCATGGATCATTTCCCTACAGCATTCCTTCCTTACCAATTTGGACACACCCGTCAAATACCTACTCATCATATCCCTTGAATCTGCCACCATAGTCGGGGCATACTTGGACAATTGAGTAAACTTTAGGGAATATTCTTGAACACTGATACCTCCTTGACGAAGGTTAATGTACTCTTCTACCTTAGCTTCCCTCAACTATTGGGGAAAGAACCTATCATGAAAAGCCAACTTAAACACTTCCCACTCAATGAGACCCGCTCCTACCGGCCTACAGCTCTTCCATTGCTTATACCATACAAGTGCAACACATTTCAATTGGTAAGCGGCCAACTCAGCTTTCTCTACTGTAGTCACCCCCATGATATCAAGCACCTTGTACACCTCATCCACAAATTCTTGAGGATCCTCTTCCACTTTGGAGCCTCGATATTTGGTAGGCTTCATTCTTGCAAAATCCCTCACTCTAGAGGCCGCGAAATTCACATTAGGGTTCGTGGGAGCAATTACTTCTCTATTCGCTTGGGCCGTCATGGATTGAGCTTGAGTTGTCACGACTTGAGCTTGAGCTGTCATAGCTTGGGCCAACATTTGGAAAGTCGGCCTAACCTCCCCATCCGACATAGTTGTAGGATTAATCGGAGCTTGAGGATTTTGAGGAACTTGAGAAGCTTGAGGAGGAGCTCCCTCATGCACATTTTTTTCCTCAATCCTTCTTGCAAATGCCCTTCGAGTAGTCATATCTTGTAGACCATCGAATAAGGGTTAGAAGAAAGGATTTATAGAGTTAAACTCTATCGCACGACTTCAGAGTAATGAAAGAAGTGTAGTTTCCTAAGTAGCCTCTCATTCATAAAAGTGGCGCGTTTCACATTCATGAACAAGACTCTACTATGGGTGGCTTATGAGACATCATCCTAGAATCATTCTAAACCTTGTGCTCTGATTACCAAGTTTGTCACGACCCAGGGCTACCCCCTAGATGTAACAAGGAACATAGAACCCCTAAATATACCATGTAAGCACATTAGCATATCATAACATAAGTATAGAACAATAAAGAGAAAAACACATTTGGAGTCTTTCGAAAATTTTCATATAAGCAAAGCGAAAGTCTAGACATGTCTTAATTAGCCATCTATTAAAATCTTTGTATCAAATGAAAAGGGACACAACCCATATGACATAGTTCACAATTTAAAATATAAGAAAAAAGACTAGAAAAGAATCTTCCATCCTCGAACCATGAGGACTCACCGAAAGCAAGGAGAATAGTTTATTCAAGCTTTGACCTAGAAGGGAGATCACCTCAATAACCAGACCCTACACTTATTGAAAAATGTAGAAACTATGGGTTAGTACAAAACTACACTAAGTATGATAGCCATGCATGAAAATAGTGAAGACATGCTAAAAAGGACATTTTAGTTGAAAAGCATGCATTTTACCAAGTTAAAGAATCATCATGAACTTTAGTGTATAAACACAAGTCATAAGCATATTCAACATATAGATAATCATAACATAGTGGAAACATGCCATAAATACCCTCAAAGCATACTTGTGCAATGTATGAATAAGATCACATAATACTACCCATGGGAAGTAAAGCTTCTTGAGTGACCATAGTTCATAATTCATGTTCTTGTTCATATTTCATCATGGTAGGAATAAGCCTATCACGACCCAGGGGTACCCCCTATATGTAACAAGAAGTACTCAACCCCGAAGGGGTCTCATAGTAGCCCCTTAAAATATCATAACACAGGATAACAAAAATGATACAAAAAAATTTAAAACTTTTTCCATACAATCGAAGTCTTTATAAAAACAAATGGAAGTTTTCAAAACTGTTTCAAACCATCTAAAGTGAACATGAATAAACTTTTGGTTGTAGCCCATACAATAGTCTAAAACATAAAGGAAAGACATAAAGGAAATGGTGGCTTTATCCTCGATGCTATTAGGACTCACCAATCTTCAACTCTTTTGCTCTTCTAGAAACCTATCCTCAAGAAAGGAACTCAATACAGCCAAACCCTACATTTAATAAGAATGTAGGCAAGAGTATGCGTTAGTAAAAAAATATACTAAATATGTTAGCTAGCATAATATCATGAGAGCATATCATAATGATTACTCAACATGAAACATAAGCATAAGAAACAATAACATAATTATAGCATAATCTCCAACATAGACATAATGCAAGCATTTATAAGGCATAATCCATACACATAGGAGGTATCACATAACCATAAAATGGTCACTACTTAGAGCTGAATATCATAAAAGAACCATACCATAAGTGGCCTCAAAGCATACTTGTGCAATGTTTGAATAAGACCCCATAACCCTATTCACACTAAGTATTACTCTTATGTCATCATAATCATACTTAGCAACCTTTGGTCTCATACTTAGCTTACTACATATAGACAAGGGAACTGTCAACTTTACTCAATCATATCATGGAAGGCAACTATAGCAACAATCCAATCAAAACATTCGTCATATATGGGAAACACTACCTAGGCAACCTCAAGTCATACTTGTGCAATGTATGGACAAGGTCCCATTACCTCACCCATACTAAGTACCACTCTAGGTCATCATGTATATTGATGATCTTTTCAATCTCACATTGAGCTCATCATAAAAGACAAGGGAATATCCACCTTTAGTCACACAAGCATTGAAAGGGCCTTTCAAGCTACAATCCAAACTAAGCCCATATGATAAGCATAGGTCATAAATATAGATCATCATATCATATAGAATAACATATCATAACTACTCTCAAAGCATACTTTTGCAGTGCATGAATAAGATCCCATAATCCCACCTATGCTAAGTAAAGCTTCTTCAGTAACTATAATTCATAATTCATAAGCATATTCTAGTTTTGGGAATTATCCTTAACCGACATAGACTATGTGAGCATAACATGGAATTCGGTGTCTACCCTACACCGAAATGGGGTTGCTCTACTCGCCTAAGTTAGAACCATACACTTAGCATAAGTGAATCCAATAGCTAAGTAACCTATGGGGGAACATAGTTATGGGTTATGGGTTTTCTTGACAGTTTTTCACCATTCTTGAGGCTAAAGGTAAGATTTTAACTCCCCAAATCCATTTTTCAATCCGTCGAACGTAATCTAATGGGTAATTAACAATGGGGAAGGGTTTTGATCTAGAAATTATGGTGAAGAAAGCCATAATCTGGGTATGGGGATCATAGGTATGATCTAGGGTTGATAGAATTGTTGGTAATCTGTGTAATTAATGATTATTTATTGATTTTCTTATTATTATGATTGTTTGTAGACCAAGAACAAGCGGAACGAATTTGGAAAGGGAAGAATCAAGTTTCTTAAGGGTTTCAAGCTTGTTTCGAGGTAGGTGATGGTTGTGATTTCATGATGGTGTGAAATATGCTTGTTCTTGGTTCATTTTAATACGTGTATGTATGTGAATGTTGCATTATTGATCACACTTGTTGAAAATGAGATACATGAATGATGAATGCGATGAATCATGACTTGATTCTATGAACTTGAGAATATACTTGTGATTGTGATTGTGGCTTGTTGAATGGATCGGGTATTGCTTTCCACACACTAACTTGGATCGGTTGCCACGTTCCAGCATAATTATGAGATGAGTTTCCACGTTCTGGCATAAACATTTGATCGGGTACCATGTTCTGGTATGCTAACTGTTTGGGTTTGGGTTCCATGAGAGGATCAATGATTTGACAATAATTGTGTATCTTGAGAAATGTGAAATTTTACGTTGTTTGCGAATTATGATGATATTGTATATGTTCGATGTATGCATGTTGTTATTATGTTATATGACTTATATATGTTGCACTTAGTGGGATAGCCGTGTGATCCTACCAGTACACTGTGGTTGTGTACTGATACTGCACTTCATCTTTCTTTGTTGAGTAAGGGCATCTTCAAGTGGCTATTGATAGACCTCTTTTAGAAGATCAATGATCGTTCAAATTAAAGGGTGAGAAAGTTCTTCCAGGCTGCCATGATTTCTTATTTCATCTATGTCCACATTTTGGACTTAGACTTTTCTAGTTAGTTATTAGTTCATTAGCTTGGGGTTGTAACCCTTCTTGTTAGACTTATGGATCTTGTTAGATGTTATGGTACATTGACATTCAGGTTCTAGGCATATTTTCTGCATTGTTTAGTTGTTAGATCTTTTGGAAGTTTATGGGAACTTCAATTTTTAGCTATTTAACTTGCTTCTGTAACTTAAATGCGTTTGTAGTTGATTAGAGTTGGTTAATTAATTAGCATAAATGATTCTCCCACCGGAGGGTTAGCGTGGGTGCCAATCACGATGGTCTGTGTCGGGACAAATTTGGTATCAGAGCCCTAGGTTCGTTGATCTCGATATACCAAAACGATTCTAGTAGAGTCTTACGGAAAGGTACGAAGACGTCTGTACATTTCTTCTAGAGGCTATAGGACTTTAGGAAATCTCTCTATCTTCTTTTGTCTCCTTTTGTGTTATAACTTGATTCCAATTGGTATATGCCGATTCGAATTGGTATCTAACCTCCTTCACTCTTCTGTCCGTAGATGGTTAACACTAGATTCAATGGTGTCAGGACGATAGCTCCCGTCAGTGCTCCAAATAAGGAATCTGCAACTACAGGTCGCAGTCGAGGCAGGGGTAGAGAAAGATCTAGGGGTAAAGGCCAATGAAGAGTGGCACCTACTAGAAATGGAGCACCAGTTGAAAATGCTCCCAAAAATGGGGGCCCACCTGCGCACCATGAAGAAGTAGAGAAGAATATCGAGGTTGAGAATGAGGAGAATGTAGGACAAGAGGAAGAGGTGCAGGCTGAGACAACAGGTATTCCTCCCATAGACCCAGTGTTAGCTCAGCAGATCATGCCATTCTTGAAGGGGTTGGTTGGTCCTGGAGTGCTTCCCTTTGTTCAAGCAACTAAAGTTCCCGCCAATCCTCCTATTGGTATCACTGTCCCCTAAGGTGGGAGGGAATGTAGGTAATGATGCTTTCTTCCATCCTTTGTTGGGTCCTGTTATGACTAGTAATGAGCATGAAATGTTGACTAAGTTCTTTAAGTTGAAACCACCTGTGTTCCATGGTTCTGAGAGTGAGGATGCATATGAGTTCATCCTAGATTGTTATGAGAGGATTCATAAGTTGGGAATCGTCCATTAGCATGGGGTTGAGTTTGTGACTTTTCAACTTCAAGGTGAGGCTAAGAAGTGGTGGAGAGCTTATGTGGAATGCAGAACTTCAGTTTTACCTCCACTTCCTTGGACCCAATTTCATGCTCTGTTTCTAGAAAAATATGTGCCTATGACTTTTAGAGATCTTAAGAAGGATGAGTTCATGGCTTTGGAGCAAGGTGGTATGTATGTGGCTGCTTATGAGGCCAAGTTCCATTCCTTGTCTAGATATGCTACTTAACGGGTGACTACTGGGGAATAGCGGATCTATTTATTTTTTAAGGGACAAATTCTGAGTTGCAGGTATTATCTATTCATATGACCTCTGGAGGGAGGAGCTTTAATGAGGTAACAGACTTTGTTAAGAAAGTGAAGGGGGTGAGGCCAGACGTTCAGGCTAAGGCATTTTTAAGAAGGACTAAGAACTCGGGTAACTTTCAAGGTTCTTAAT
Source organism: Solanum tuberosum (assembly GCF_000226075.1). NCBI lineage: Eukaryota > Viridiplantae > Streptophyta > Magnoliopsida > Solanales > Solanaceae > Solanum > Solanum tuberosum. The sequence goes on from NW_006239535.1 coordinate 35,388, forward strand.
CCAAGGGGTCAGGGAGGCCAACACTTGCAGCCAGACCAATTCAGTTTGCTATGCCCGCCTCTACAAGTAGTTATTCGGGAACTCCAGCTCATAATTTGATTCAGGATAGCTAGGGAGTCGCGCCTTCGATGAGTAGTAGGCTATCGTTTGATCGTACTTGCTACAATTATAGAGAACCTGGGCATATGAGGAGAGATTGTCACCACCCACAAGTGTTGGATTCTACGTAGCAGTCGTCTAGAGTAGTGGTACCCGCGAGAAATGGTAATAACAGTCGAGGGAATCCACAAGGTGGGGAAGGAAGTAATCAGCGAGGTCGTGAAGGTAGAGAAAATGGTAATGCATGTAGGGGTAACGTGCAACCAGGAAGTGAAGTTGCTTGACATGAGAATAGGGCACAATGTTACGCTTTTTTGGACAAGAATAAGGTAGAGACGTCTGACGCGGTGATCACATGTACTATTTTTGTCTGTAACCAGATAGCTAATGTGTTATTTGATCTGGGTTCCACTTATTCTTATATGTCCGTGCAATTTGCCGCAACATTTGCTATGATTTTTGATATACTTGATGCCCCTATCCATGTTTCTACCCCAGTTGGAAAGTCTGTCATAGTCACCCATGTCTATCGTGCTTGTCCTATTTTGTTTATGGGTTTTCAGACTTGGGCTGATCTGGTGATTTTGGATATGACTGACTTTGATATAATCTTAGGCATGACTTGGTTATCCCCTTAATATGTTGTGCTTAATTGTAATACTAAGTCTGTAACTCTATAAATTCCGGGGAAGGGAAAAGTTAGAGTGGGAGGGGGTGTACAAGTCTAAGCAACCTAAGATCATATCTTCCATTTGGGCTAGGAAACTGGTAGGGCAGGGTTGTTTGGCTTATTTGGCTCATATTCAGGATGTTGAGGTTAAGTCTCCATCTATTGAATCTATTCCAGTGGTGTCAGAATTTAGAGAAGTGTTTACTAATGATTTTCCTGGTATGCCTCGGAATAGAGATATAGATTTCTGCATTAATTTAGACCCTGGTACTCATCCCATTTCCATCCCTCCATATCGCATGGCTCGGCGGAACTAAGAGAGCTTAGGCTCAAATCCAAGAGCTTTTTGATAAGGATTTATTCGTCCTAATTCTTCCCAATTGGGTGCCCCAATTTTGTTTGTTACAAAAAAGGATGGTAGTATGAGAATATGTATAGATTACTGTCAATTGAATAGGGTCACTATTCGAAACAAGTATCCTTTGCCTCGAATAGATGATCTTTTTGAATAATTGCAAGGTGCATCAGTTTTCTCCAAGATTTATCTAAGTTCTGGTTACCATCAGTTGAAGATTAGGCCTGAGGATGTCCCCAAGACGACGTTTAGAACCCGCTATGGGCACTACGAGTTTCTAGTTATGTCGTTTGGGTTGACTAATGCGCCCGCAGCTTTTATGAGTTTAATAAATGGGGTGTTCAAGCCATTTTTGGATTCTTTTGTCATAGTATTTATTGATGATATTTTGGTCTATTCGAAAAGTGAGGAACAGCATGGCGACCATCTTGGTATTGTTCTGGGTGTTCTTGGCAAACAAAGGTTGTATGCTAAATTTTCTAAGTGTGACTTTTGGTTGACTTCGGTTGCATTTTTGGGGCATGTTGTTTCAAAAGAAGGGGTAATGGTAGATTCCCAAAATATTGAGGTGGTAAAGAATTGGGTTCGGCCTAGCTCTGCAATGGAAGTTAGGAGTTTTGTGGGGCTCGCTAGCTACTATCGTCGATCTATGAAGAACTTTGCTTCTATTGCCACTCACTTGACAAA
>NW_006239535.1:37209-43975 GCF_000226075.1 Solanum tuberosum
ATTTGAATGTATTTAAAAATGTGAGGATAGCTTTCAAAAGCTCAAGACTCTCTTGACCACAACACCTATCCTAGCACTACCGATGAAAGGTAAGGATTTTATTGTTTATTGTGATACTTCACATTCTGGTTTGGGTGTTATGTTGATGCATGATAAGAACGTTATAGCTTATGCCTCGCGTCAATTAACGGTGCATGAGAGGAATTATCCAACACATGATTTGGAGTTGGCAATGGTAGTATTTGCTCTTAAGATCTGGCGGCATTACTTCTATGGTGTTAAGTGTGAGGTGTTTACTGATCATCATAATTTGCAACATGTGTTCACTCAAAAGGATCTGAATTGAAGAAAACCAAGGTGGATAGAGTTACTTAAAGATTATGATGTTACCATTCAATACCATCCGGGTAAAGCTAATATAGTGGCAGACGCTTTGAGTCGAAAGGCGGTAAGTATGGGTAGTTTAGCTTGCTTGACTGTAACTAAACGACTTATTGCTAAGGAAATTCAGACATTGGAGTCCAAATTCATGCAATTGGGCATCTCAGAAAAAGGTGGGGTGTTAGCTAGTATTGAAGTAAGGGCCACGTTTATGGAAGAGATCAAGGACAATCAATTCGAAGATGGAAATTTGAATGAACTCAAGAAGAAGACTTCGATGGGTAAGGCACAAAATACCACTCTTGATGCGGAAGGTGTGCTCAGTTTTAAAGGAAGGATTTGTGTTCCTCGAGTTGATGACTTGATTCAAAAGTTGTTGATTGAATCCCATGGTTCGCGATATTTCATTCATCTAGGGGTGACAAAGATGTACCAAGATTTGAAGCGAATTTATTAGTCGTCGGGCATGAAAAAGGATATAGCAGATTTTGTGGCTAAGTGTCAAAATTGTCAACAAGTAAAGTATTAACATCAAAGACCTGGAGGTTTCCTTGAAAGAATGACAATTCCAGAATGGAAGTGGGAGAGGATAGCCATGGATTTCGTGGTTGGTCTTCCCAAAACTTTGGGGAAGTTTGATTCTATTTGGGTAATGGTTGATAGATTGACTAAGTCAGCCCATTTTATTCCAGTAAGAATAGATTACAATGCGGAACAATTGGCTAAGGCGTATGTGAAAGAGAGACTGAGGTTGCATGGGGTGCCCCTTTCTATCCTCTCAGACCGTGGTACTCAGTTTACCTCCAAGTTTTGAAGGAAATTACCTGATGAATTAGGGACACAACTCACTTTTAGTACCGCTTTCCATCCATAGACAGACGGGGCAGTCCGACAGGAATATTCAAGTGTTGAAAGACATGTTGAGGGATTGTGTGATTATTTTTTGTCACGACCCAACCCACCGGGCCGTGCGGGAACCTACATACTACCACCTAAGTAGGAGAACCCTCTTATCCCAACAGTTACGACATGCGGAAATTAAGTAAGATGGAGATAAGATATACTAACAAAATTTTATAAATAGATTTTCCTTAACACAATTTTTGTTAAGACTTGTAAAGTACTTAACACCCCAAAGGTCTAGTCTAAACAAGTACAAGAGCTACTAAGAGTACAACTGGACATAATAAATAAAGACACAACTTCCACCATGCGGAAGGGAAGATAGAAGTTGCTGGAGACTTTCTTCGTCTTCACCTAATGAAACATCACCAACCTTCATCCAGACGATGTCAAAAGACATAGCAAGAGTAGTATTAATACAAACCACACGTACTAGTAGGCATCATCGGTCAACCCGACGCCCACCACATAACATAAGAAAACCACTAGTAAGATCATGCAAAAAAAAACCCGCGTATCCACCTTTACCCTCTCTCGAAATACCTTCGAATCACGCTAGCACTCTAACTTCTAACCACCTTCTCAGTCAACCTACTTACTAGGTTCTTGATCATAGCCTAACCATTCTAACACATAGAAAAGTCCTCAAATACAACTACAAGCATTCCAACTAACCACTGACGTCATACCCTTACTTCCTCTTCATATTACACAGTCATGGACACATAGTACATTACGTCAAGCTTTCTAACCACTAACCACAATCCTTTTCTCCCAAGTGAAATCTACCTAAGCACTTACATAACGTACACTACCCCACTCATCTCCATTACAACACGCGAAGCCCCTTTACTCGGACATTAACAATTCTTGTGACGTTGACTCCCCACCTACCGTATCACATCCCGGTTGGGTTCGTCCCTTCCGGTTCACTCAACATCAAGGTACATATCAAGTTTACTCAACATAGAAAAACAATCAAACATATGTCCTCATAACCATATAACAACTTCGAGAAATACAATATCAGTTATCATTACGAACAAGGTACAGTTTCACAATCCTCAAGGCATACAATTATGTCAAATCATTGGTTCTCTCAAGGAAGCCAAACCCAAACAGTTAGCATACCGAAACGTGGTACCTGATCCAATGATTATGTCGGAACGTGGCAACTTATCCCATAATTATGCCGGAACGTGGCAACCGATGCAAGTTAGTGTGTTGGAACGCAACACCCGATCCATTCAACAAGCCACAATCACAATCACAAATCACATTCTCATAGTCATCCAATCAGGTCATGATTCATGGCATTCATCGTTCGCATATCCTCTTTTACAATTAATGTGATCAACAATGCAACATTCGCATGCATATATGTATCATAATAAAACGAGAATAACATATACCACACAAACATGGAATCATACCCATCACAATGAAGTATTCAACGACATATATCACTTAACCATAATTCGATCAACTTGGCCCTAGTTCATCACCTAAGGCTTCTTCCTATCATTAAATTATCTTTTGTTCGGTGCACGAAGGCCTGTGCATAACTCCTACCATTGAATTACATCATATTATGCAGAGGGCACAAATTTGTAACTGCTCAATTAATAAAACCTAGCATACCTGGGAGCCAAGCATCCGCACGAATTTATAGCTCCCATTCATGTTTTTTGAAACTCGTGACGGTGATCTTGATCGGAAATCCGCAATCTATGACCTCTTTATGCTAGAAATCTCCTTATCCTTCCTTCCCAAGCTTAGAGCAGCTTTCTAAGGGTTTTTAGGGTGTTTTATGACTAATTTAGGTATTTTAGGAAGAAGGAGAAAATAGGATTTTGCGTTATTTACATTTTGTCTCGCCTATCCCGCTCTGGCTCTAGCTTACTTTACTGTGATGCCGCTGCTCTGGCGGCATATAGCGCGCCCTGGCGGGACAGTGTCCTAGTATTTCTCGAAGTTCCATATTTCCTAATGAATGGCGGTTTGGATCGTTACAATAGGTACCACTTACCCATAGTTCATCCCCGAACGACTAGTGAATGGGTCATTACGCACTTTACTCTGAAGTCTCTTTGACTAACAACTCGATTAATCACGAAATCACAGACGGGAAGGACTTTTCAAACCTGATTCACGAAGGGTTCTATACTTTTAAGGACCGTTTAGGGATATGACGCAATGCTCGAAGAAAAAAAATTGCGTCCCAATTTACACAGCCTGATCCCGCCAGGGCGGCAGCCCTCCCGCTGAGGCAGGGCCACTGTGGCGAGGATACTCCCGCTAAAGTGGAAGATCGAAAAGCAGTAATGGGTGTATTGAGGGATGGTTCCCTCATTTTCACCCTTTCCTCACTCACTTATCTCAAAATCCTCTCAAATACCTCGTAGTTTTATATAAACCCACTCATCGAATATAGTGAGGACTTTCTTTACAACGGACTTCAGAATACTCAAGTCATTACAACTTGCGTAATTTCAACAATTTAGCCAGCATATTACACATTTCAAATTCAGACACGCAACACTGTGCACATAATTATACCACAACACCCTCGCAACAAAAATACTTTTCTCATCCTCCATTAATTTAGACACCCAAAGAAGACCTCCACATTCACAGTTATCCCAAATGACAAGAAGTACGCATTCACAGTTACAAACCACACATCATAACAATTTCACCTTATTAGTTAGTTCGCTCCATGGATGACTATTACTGATCATCCCTGTATTTACACCGCCCCTAGGGCCTGATACCAATTGGAACCTTCTCAGTTCCAATTTCCCTTGGTTGTGTTCCTTCAGTCGTGACCACGACGTCCGCTTCACTTTGTTGAGATACCAATTGGAATTGCTAGATACCAAATATACTCAACTCATACCACAAGCGATACTCGCACGAAACGAGAGAAGAAAGTGGAACGACTTCCTAGAATGCTTCTTAGCTTCCTGAAGATTAGATGTAAATTTCAACACACCAATCTGCAGGAGTCTAGTCCGCATTTTTCCCTTATAGTGGGAGACCGGTAACCTGGGCTCTGATACCTATTTGTCACGAACCAACCCACCAGGTAGTGCGGGCACCTACATACTACCACCTACGTAAGAGAACCCTTTTATTCCAGTAGTTACAGCATGCAGAAATTAGGTAAAATAGAAATAATATGTACTAACGAAATTTTATAAATAGATTTCCCTTAACACAATTTTTGTTAGGACTTGTAAAGTAATTAACACCCCTAAGGATCTAGTCTAAACAGATTCAAGAGCTACTAAGAGTACAACTAGACATAATAAATAAAGAGACAACTCCCACCATGCGGAAGGGAAGATAGAAGCTGCTAGAGAATTTCTTCGTCTTCACCTAATGAAACATCACCAACCTGCATCCAGACAATGTCAATAGACAAAGCAAGAGTAGTATTAGTACAAACCACACGTACTGGTAGGCATCATCGGTCAACCTGATGCCCACCACATAACATAAGAAAACAACTAGTAAGATCATGCAATAAAACCCCTCGCTTCTTTACCTTTACCCTCTCTCGAAATACCTTCGATGCATGCTAGTACTCTAACTACTAACCACCATCTCAGTCAACCTACTTATTAAGTTCTTGATCATAGCCTAACCATTCTAACACATAGAAAACTCCCCAAATACAACTACAAACATTCCAACTAACCTCTTACGTCATACCCTTACTTTCTGTTCATATTACCTAGTCATGGCCACATAGTACATTTCGTCAAGCTTTCTAACCACTAACCACAAATCCCTTTCTCCCAAGTGAAATCCACCTAAGCACTTACATCACGTACACTACCCCACTGCTCATCATTACAACACACGACGCCCCTTTACTCAAAAACTAACAATTATTGCGATGTTGACTCCCCACCTACCGTATCACATCCCAGTTGCGTTCACCCATTCCGGTTCACTCAACATCAAGGTACATATCAAGTTTAATCAACATAAAAGAACAATCAAACATAAGTCATCATAACCATATAACAACTCCGGGAAATACAATATCAGTTATCATTATGAACAAGGTACAGTTACAATCCTCAAGGCATACAATTATGTCAAATCATTGGTCCACTCAGGGAACCCAAACCCAAACAGTTAGCATACCAGAACGTGGTACCCGATCCAATGATTATGTCGGAATGTGGCCATCGAACCCATAATTATGTTGGAACGCGGCAACCGATCCAAGTTAGTGTGTCGGAACGCAACACCTGATCCATTCAACAAGACACAATCACAATCACAAATCACATTCTCATAATCATCTCATCAGGTCATGTTTCATGGAATTAATCATTCGGATATCCTTTTTTTCAATTAATGTGATCAACAATGTAACATTCACATACATACAAGTATCATAATGAATCGAGATCAACATATACCACACAAACATGCAATCACACCCATCACAATGAAGTATTCAACACCATATATCACTTAACCATAATTCGATCAACTTAGCCCTATTTCATCTCCTAAGGCTTCTTCCTATCATTAAATCTTCTTTTGTTCGGTGCATGAAGGGCTACGCATAAATCCTACCATTGAATTACATTATATTACGCAGAGGTCACAGATTTATAAGTACTCAATTAATAAAACCTAGCCTACCAGGGTGCCAAGCAGCCACACAGAGTTATAGCTCCCATTATGGTTTTCTGGAACTCGTGACGGTAATCTTGACCGGAAATACGCAATCCATCGACCTCTTTATGCTAGAAATCTCCTTCTCCTTCCTTCCAAAGCTTAGAGCAGCCTTCTGAGGGTTTCTAGGGTGTTTTACAACTAATTTAGGTATTATAGGAAGAAGGATAAACTAGTATTTCAAGTTATTTACATTATGTCTTGCGTATTCCGCTCTGGCGCCAGCTTACCCCATTGTGGAGCCGCTGCCCTAGCGGCTTCTTGCCCGTCCTGGCGGGACAGTGGCCCGGTATTTCCTGAAGTTCCATTTTTCCTAATTAATGACAGTTCGGGTCGTTACAATTTTGGAGGACATTGGGATAAGTTCTTACCTTTGTGTGAGTTCTCTTACAATAATAGCTATCAGTTTAGCATCGATATGGCACCGTTTGAGGCATTATATGGGAGGGGATTTAGCTCACCCATACGATGGTTTGAGGCTGGAGATGTAAAACCATTTGGGGTTGATTTAGTGAAGGAAACTCAAGATAAGGTTAGGAGTATTCAAGCTAAGCTTTTAGCAGCCTAGAGTAGACAGAAGAAGTATGCAGATCATAAGGTAAGAGACATGACCTTTCAGATCGGTGAAAATGTTCTTCTTAAGGTATCACCCATGAAATTGGTGATGAGGTTTGGCAAGAAATTTAAGCTAAGTCCGCGATACATTGGTCCCTTTGAGGTTCTTGAATGTGTAGGGCCGGTGGCTTATAGATTGGCTTTACCTCCTAACTTATCGGGAGTT
>NW_006239535.1:44132-54221 GCF_000226075.1 Solanum tuberosum
TCATGGTGACAGGGACTATTTCATTAAGTGGGACTCAATTGTGTTAGACAAAGACCTCCAATATGAGGAGGAATCAGTTGCAATTTTTGGTCGTGATGTGCGTAAGTTGAGGACCAAGGAGATTAAGTCGGTGAAAGTTTAATGGAAGCATCGTACAGTTGAGGAAGCTACTTGGGAAACCGAGAGGGACATTCAAGACAAGTATCCCCAATTGTTCGTCGATTCAGGTACTACTCCATTCTTTCTTTAACCTATTTATCCTAAGTTTGTCACTCGGGGATGAGTGAGGGGTAAATTGGTATCTATTGTAACGATTGGGTTCCTTCGTTATAGAAAAGCCAACGGGGAAAGATTTTTGGGTCGGAAAACTTTTTTGTAGTAACTTAGAATTTCCCAACCTAGTCAAGATTTGGACAAAATCTGAGATATTAACATCTAGGGAAATCTGGTAACAATTGGGTGATCTAATTATGAATTTGATCATATGAGTAGATAGATAAGTCATTAAGGAACCCGTACGACCTTATGGAATTGAATTCGGGCGAGTAGAACTCCCAGAATTGATCCTAGTGTGAACGAGTAGTTTTTGAGTGTCGTTGGTAGAAGGTGTGTTGTGAAATGATGGTCTTGGAATTATTAATTTTGCTCACTGGTTCCGTGCAAGCCGCTGAGGTGGAATTCTTCCCGCCAGGGCAGGGCCGCTGTAGCGGGGAGGGTGCCGTTGTGGCGGGGCAGACGCGACTTAAAGTCAAAAATAAACCTCAATAACATTTTATTCTTCCATTTTAGAACTTGAGAGCTAAGGAACAAACCCAGGGGTTTCCTTGACAGTTTTTCACCATTCTTGAGGCTAAAGGTAAGATTTTAACTCTCTGAATCCATTTTTCGATCAATAGAACGTAATCTAATGGGTAATTATCGATGGGGAACGTTTTTGGTCTTGAAATTATGGTGATGAATGCTCTAATATGGGTATAATCTAGGGTTGATAGAATTTTTGGTAATCCGGGTAATTAATACCCATTAAAAACATTCAAAGTTCCAATATTTTTAGGACAAATTCACACTGAAATAAACATGTTTGGCACGTGGGTGAACGAACCCAACGTTATGAAAGTCTCACATACCTCGTAGGATCAAAACCTTGGTGAAATCCGCAATCAATTCCTCAAGAAATCGACGAATCTAGACCTTTTCTTCTCCTTTCTCCTCTTGAGTTCTTTCTCTTAACACCCTAGCATTATTTTGCAATTGTGTGAACTGAACCCATTCAGTTTAGACCCTAATTAAATAACTAAAAATGAATTAAACCAATTGCGTATGGAAAAGACCAAACTACCCTTTTAAAATCTGATTTTGACTTTTCTTATATAGACAGCCCGACTTCCAATGAGCAAATCTCCCACATAAAAACTCGAAAATGAGCATACTTGGTGGTGTTGGAAATATTATTCAAAGATCTTTCCTACGGTATCTTGTAGGACACTTAACTCAACCTGTGCTAGGAGTTATGGTCCTTTGAAGTTGACCCAAAACTCATACTTAGCTTAACTTGCCAAATTTCAGATTTTGCTATTTACAATTTAGTTCTTTTTGGAACTGAAGGTGCTACATCTAGTGAGCTTAACACTCAAAAAATTTTAAATTCCTCGGTAGAATCCTACTCACAACGAAGAATGATTCGAGTATTAGCTCAAAAATTTCTGGAGTGTTACAGCAATAATATATTTGAACCTTTGTTAATAATTAGTACTATTACACACAAAGTTACCATAACTAATTTGCATCTAAACAAAAATACTGACTTGCAATATAAAAATTATAAAAACTCAAACTAAAGAAGTTACATGGAGAAAACATAAACACACACATCTTCCTTAGGACTCATCATAAGAAAATAGATTAAAAAAATAAGAATACAAAATCAGTGCCCACTTTTTTGAGCTCTTGTCTGACACCCTCTTTGAGAAACTAATTAATATTCTTCTTCATCTTGTCAAATTAAAGCATGAATTTGACATAATAAAATACTACAAAGAACAATGAAATATAAAGAATAATCATAAGTTGAGATTTCATGATACAAAAACTTGTGAATTTATATATATATATATAAAAAAGGAGAGATATCATAAAGTATCTTAAATTTTATAATTTACTAGTTGGAGGTTATGAATATGAAAACTTAAAAGTCATTAAGAATAGAAATTTAATAGATTTAAGTTATGAAAATGAAACTTAAAAATTAAATAAATAAGAACAAAGACAAATAAAGAAGATTAAAGAAATACATTTATATTATATAAAGATATAAATTTCTTGAATTGAATAAATAAACAAAAGAAGTGAAGAAAGAACAAAGAAAGGAAAGACCACTAAAAAAATAAATAAAAACCATAAAATTAACTGTCGTGAATAGTTTGTTGGATGTTTTTAAAAATCAAATGAAAAGGTTTGTAATACTTGATGAGAAATTGAGAAATAGTTAGGAAAAGAGAATAATAGCATTAATGACAAAATAAATTAAATATGACTATTGATAAAGATATAATTAAATATGATTATCTTTAAGATCCAGAAAAGAAAACATGGTGGAGAATAAAGGGGAGATTAAGCAAGGTGAAAACAATAATTTGAAAGAGCAAAGCAGGATGAAGTTTGAGGAAGGGGATAGATATCATAACTGAGGTGGAAGGAGAGAACATGTATGGCATCCAAGGAAACATCCAGTGAAGGATCATAATGTTCAAACACATAACATGTATGAAGCTTTGGGGGAGAATAAAGAAAATGAAGAAGGGGAAATCAGTGTTATAAAAGAAGTGGAGGAAGGAAAAATCAGTGAAGAGAAAAGAAGAGTCGCTGATCAATATGAGTCACAAAGTGGAGGAGGGATAGACAGGGATAAAATAGAGGAGCAGAATAAAGAAAATAAGGATCGTGATGAAAAGAATGAAGAGGAGAAAAAAGATAGTCAAGAAAGACAGGAGCATGATATCATGGGGGAAAATCAATCAGGAGAAGAATCGAATGAAGGTGATCATTTAATCAAGGAGAAAGACTCAAATGAAATAGGGACATCAAGTAGTACAAATAACTCACCAGAGGATTCCCAGAGAGAAAAGAGACAACAACAATTTAAAGGGGTAAGGGGACTGAATGAAGGGGTAAAGTCAGGAAAATCACCTTATTTAGAGGGAGAGCTACCCCCCCAAAACCCATATCACTAAGCAAGAGGAAAAACAACATCAACAAGATACAGAGGAGGAAGACAACATGGATGCAAATATTGACAGTATAGGCAGAAGTGGAGACTTATCACCAAATCAGATAGAAAGATTAAAGGGAAGAGACAAAAGAGGATCCAAGCATAATCAGCCGTCACAAATAAAGACAAGGAGTAGGATGGGGTCTTCATTATCATCACATCAATGATAGACAAAATCCTTTTTTGGAACATCAGGTCGGTTAAAACTCAAAATGCTTTTGAAAGAGTAGTCGACTTGAACAACAGACATCACTATTCATACATTGCAATACTAGAGCCTTTCCAAAGTCCCTCCAAACTGGAAAATTATAGGAGAAAGCTGGGATTACCACATACTAAGGCAAATTGCTCGGATAAGATTTGGGTTTTCTGGGAGGACGATTGGGAGGAGGAAGGTTCAACAGATACTTTTCAACAACTCACTATGAATTACAAATTAAAAGGCACACAATTTAGATTTTCTCTTACAGCAGTCTATGCGAGGTGCAGTGCGATAGAAAGATTAGAGCTATGGGAGGATTTGGATTTTGTGGTAAACGCAAACTAGATTGTACCTTGGATGGTTGGGGGGGATTTCAAAACAATAGTGGATGGCACGGAGAAATTGGGGGGTCTACCAGTGTTTCTTTTTGAGACACAAGACTTTGTTCAATGTATTAATAATTGCGCATTGAATGAGTTGAAGTTTATAGGTAGTCGATATACTTGGTGGATTGGGAGAATCGAAGAAGCTTGCATCTTTGAGAGACTTGTTAGGGTTTTTGGGAATAACATTTTGATGAATCTTGCACCGGAAAGTGAGGTCCACCATTTAATAAGGCACGGATCAGATCACACACCACTACATGTAAGGTGTAATTCTGATCAAGAACCAGTCAGCAGGCCTTTCAATTTCTTGAATTTTTGGACCAAACATGTAGATTTCAAGAAGATAGTAGAGGAAATCTGGAGGAATTAGATTGAAGGATCCCCTTTTACCATTTTTCATACAAAGATGAGACGACTAAAAACAGTACTGACGCAGTGGAGCAAAGAGACATTTGGGAAATTTTTTCAAAAAATTGCAACTTTGGAGGATGTGATTAAAGGAAAGGAGGTGCAATTAGAATTAGCTCCTACATAGGCCAACAGAGCTGAACTCAGCAGGGCTAATGCAGAATTAAAGAGGTATCTGAAGATGGAAGAAGAATTTTGGAGGCAAAAGCCAGGAATGAGGTGGTTCACAGATGGGGACAGAAACACAAAGTTCTTCCATGCATATCTTAAAGGGAGAAGGAGGAATTTCAACATTAGAGAAATCAAAACTATACAAGAGGACACTATTAACTCACCTCAGAATATTGGAGAGGAAGCAGTAAATGTTTTTAGGGATAAGTTTAAGGAAACACAAGAGACAGTAGACTTTTCAATGCTTCAGTGTATCCCAAAAATGATCACAAAAGAGGAGAATAGAGAAATGGAGAGGATACCTACAAAAGAGGAGGTGAAGCAGGTGGTTTTTAACTTAAATTGAGATAGTGCGAGTGGGCAAGATGGTTACTCAGGCCATTTCTTTCAATATTGCTCGGAAATTATTGGGGATGAAGTATGGAACATGGTAAGGGCCTTTTTCAGTGGTTTTGAGCTACCAAGATACATAACACACACAAACCTGATCCTAATTCCAAAGAAGGAGGTGGTGGAGAATTATGGAGATTTAAGACCAATCAGTTTGAGCACTTTTGCCAATAAGATCATCTCAAGATTGATACATGAGAGAATCTCAAAAGTGCTACCAAGGATTATATCAGTGAATCAGTCGGGGTTTGTTAAAGGGAGGAGCATAACTGAAAATGTTCTCCTAGCTCAAGAGATCATAAGAGATATTAACAAGAGAAACAAACTACATAATGTGGTTGTGAAACTTGATATGGCAAAGGCCTATGACAGAGTCTCTTGGAAGTATCTTGTTCAAGTCATTGGAAAATTTGGCTTCTCAGAAAGAGTGATTGACATGATAGTAAAGTTGATTAGTAACAACCGGTATTCGATACTCATGAATGGGAAGTCTTATGGTTTCTTCCAATCATCAAGAGGGCTGAAACAAGAAGACCCACTCTCACCTACTTTGTTTATTATTGTAGCTGAAGTTTTGGCAAGAAACTTAAATGGTTTATTTGAAGAAGCTGAATTTGAAGGTTTTGGGCTTCCAAAATGGAGCCCCCAAATTAACCATTTATCTTATGCAGATGATACTATACTTTTTTGTTCAGGACAACCTAAATCAATGAGGATGATGATGCAAGTACTAACAAGATATGAGGGTGTCTCTGGTCAACTGATAAACATTAGCAAGAGTGTGTTTTATCTACATGAAAAGGTGCCAATAGGGGTATGCAATAAAATAAGAAGGATTACAGGGGTCAAACAAGGTAAATTTCCATTCATTTACCTAGGATTTCCTATATTCTATGGCAGGAAGAATAAATGTCACTTTGAAGAGTTGATCAGAAAAGTAGCAAAAAGAATGGCCCTGTGGCAGAATAGGTTTCTTGCATTTGGTGGAAGGTATGTTTTAATAGCACATGTTTTACAGTCAATGTCAATGTACTTATTATCAGCAATGAACCCTCCAGCTTGTGTCATAACTCAATTTCATAAACTGCTAGCAAGATTTTTTTGGGGAAAAGTTAATGAAGCCAAAAACAAACATTGGGTGTCATGGGACTGCTTGTGTTATCCAAAGGAAGAGGGAGGTTTGGGTTTTAGATCATTACATGATGTATCAAATACTTTATTTGCAAAGTTATGGTGGATTTTTAGGACTTCAACATCCTCACTATGGAGTAGCTACATATGGAACAAGTATTGCAAGAAATATCATCCAATTATAGCTACAGGATGGGGTTCATCACATGTGTGGAGGAAAATGATTGTGGTAAGGGAGGAGGTAGAGCACAACATTTGGTGGCAGATAAAGGCAGGAACATCAAGTTTTTGGTTTGATAACTGGACAAAATTAGGGGCAATTTATTATACTGAAAGTGGAAGTTAGGGAAGAAGAAATTGAAGTAAAAGACTTTGTCATAGAGGGAAGATGGGATGAAGAAAAACTAGTTGAATACCTGTCTACAGAAATGGTGGAGTATGCTAAGGATAACATAATTCCTCCTAATAGGGAGGATCAAAATGATAAAGCTTGGTGGATGGGAAGTACACAGGGAGACTTTACTGTAAAATCAGCTTGGCAGATAGTGAGGAAAAAGAAGGAGATCACAACTGATTTTGATTTTATATGGAATAAGGGTTTGCCATTTAAGGTGAATTTTTTCCTATGGAGGTTATGGAAGAGGAGGGTCCCAACTGATGACAATCTAAAGAGAATGAAACTTCAACTAGTATCAAGATGTTGGTGCTGTGAGAAGAAAAAAGAGGAAACAATGACACATTTATTCCTAACAGCCTCCATAGCCAATAGACTATGGAAGCAGTTTGCTGGTTTTGCAGGTATACACATGGATGGGATGCATTTGGAACAATTGATTATTGCATGGTGGACACAAAAAACCTCACCACAATTGCAAGGAGTTATGAGGGCTATGCCAGCTATAATCATGTGGACTTTATGGAAGGGGAGAAATAATCTGAAACATGGAGGGAGCTTAACCTTCAATGGGGTGGTGATGCAAGTGCAAGATATGGTTAAAAAGCTAGTGAAAAGGTTATACCCTTGGATATATTTGGAGTCAACCCAATGGTCATATATAACCAGAAGACTGAGGAGGTACAAGCCAACGCTACACTATCATAGTGTGGTATGGAGACCCCCTGACTTGCAAAAGCTGAAATGCAATGTAGATGGAGCTTCAAAAGGTAATCCAGGACCAAGTTCATATGGATTCTGCCAAAGGAATTCACAAGGGGATCTGATTTATGCAAGAGCTGCAGGAGTAGGTAATACCACTAATTTTGAGGCAGAATCATTAGCAATTTATGAATCATTCGAGTATTGTTGGGAAAAGCAGTTAAGAGAGGTCATAATAGAAACAGACTCATTGACTCTAGTGAAGATGATAAGGGGACAATGGAAAATACCATGGGAATTGGTGGAAAGAGAGGAAAGGATCAGGAAAAGGTTACAAGGACTAAATGCTACTATTATCCATACATTTAGAGGAGCTAACGGTGTGCCAGATCTACTGGCAAAATAGGTCGTGGAATCGCAAAATATAAAAGAGTATACAGCCTTTGTGGATCTACCAACACACCTCAGGAGACAAATAAACAGCGACAAAGCACAAATACCAACTTTAAGAATCAGGACAAGAAAGATAAACATTTAACATTAAGGATAACATAAGCACCAACATGGAGGAAATCATTAAGATGTCAGCAATAAATATGAAATGAGCTTATTTACAACACAACAACAGAAAATACAGAACAGAACCTACGAAATTAGGCCCAAAAACACGAAGGTAGGGAGTATTGAGCTAGAAGATCAAACCATGGCTACCAGAAACCTTCACAGCATCACAGAGAGCTCCAATCAGTGTTTCTTCAGCCCATTGCGAGTAAACCCAGACCATCTATCAGATGAAGAATTGATTAGGGGAAAACAAAATGAAAACAACTTTAAAATGAGGGGAAAAGAGATACCAGATATCAACTTCTACCATGGCAAGACAAGATCGAGCTCGAAGAGAAGAAGGGAAAAAAATGGGTTTCAGGCAAAAGAACGTCACTTGAGGAAAAGGAGGTGGAGAGCTCACTGAACTAATACTTTCCTAATAGGGATAGACATAAGCTGATTTTAGGAACTTAAATGTTATTTTAGGCCTTGGGCCATTGTTTACTTTGATAACTTTGTTTAATTAATAAAAGGTCTCTGGACCAAAAATTGCTTTAAAAAAAATAATAATGTTCTTCAAATTTTTATGTGATTTTTTTGTATTTTAAAATTAGAAAAAAGACCAAAAAAACCACAAAAAAGATAAATAGAATTAAAACTCATAGAGAGTGTCACATCACCCTTTTCATATTCAGCTTTATTATTATATATATAGATTTGTTTTTTATTTTTTTGACACTTGGATACATTTAGTTATCAATACATGTATTCTTTTTTATATACTTGGATACATTTTGATACATAGATAGTCTTCGTTCCAGTTCTCCGAATGTTTGATTAAAATTGTAATGCTTGTCATTATTCTCTCTATCTAATAATACAAATATAAACGATACTTAACTATCACTTCATCGATATAAGTAAAAAAATGAATTCATCTAAAATCAATTTTAAAAATATCTATATCAAATCTCACGAAGAAATTATTGTTTTAAAAAAATGCTCCAAATTTGGAACTGTATAATAGTATACTAAAAAAAATCAATACATAAAATACAACGGTATTACCATAATACATATAACTATGTACGATAATAATGAAAACTATAGCTAAACAAATATGATAACCCCTACACTATAGTCATTTATGTAAGTTTCTCAACGATTAATTCAATTTTATTAGTCATCTTATTTTGAAGACTTAAATAGTTACTTACACAACAAAATAACCAAAATGTTGATATTGCATAAATTTCTTAAAATAATCAGCCAAACTGAACCATTAACATCCCTTTTCTATAAATTAAATAGGACTTGTAGAGTTAAATTGCCTTATAGATCAACCTAAGTCAAAATTTCTTATCCAATATAACTCAATTATTGTTTATTACAAAAAATGACCATTCCTTGCCCATTTTATTATTTTGTCCATGTAACGACCTGATTTCCGTTGTTAGAGAAAAATCAATGGAGAAAGAATTGGGGCCAGAAAAAATTTTCGTAGTAACTTGAGATTTCCTAGCCTAGTCCAAATTTGGACGAAATCAGAATCTTTAAGGTGTAGGGAAATCTAGTAACAACCAGGTAACTTAATTATGATTTTGAATACATGAGTAGTTAGATAACTCGTTAAACAACCCGTACGACTTTACGGAATTGAATACGGGCGAGTAGAACTCCCGTAATCAATCTTACCGTAAAGGGTATTTTATGATCGTAGTTGGTTAGAGGTGTGTTGTGAAATGGGGGTCTTGGAATTCTTTAAATAGATCACTGGTTTTGTGCAAGCCGCTTTAGCGGTATTATTGTCGCTCTGTCGGGGCCGCTACAGCGGGGTGAGGGCCGCTGTCGCAAGTTCGACGCGACCTAAAGTCATAAATAAACCCTTAAACGACCTTATTTGGCACTTTTCAATTTTTAGAGCTAAGGAACGAACCCTAGGAGACTCCTACTCATTTTTCACCATTGTTGAGGCTAAAGGTAAGTTTTTCACTCCCCGAATCCATGTTTTGATCCATAGAACGTAATAGAATGGGTGAATATTGATGGGGGAGGGTTTTGTTATAGATTCTATGGTGAAAAAACCCTATTTGGATAATTGGGATCATGGGTTTGATCTAGGGTTCATACAATTGTTAGTAATTCGGGTAATTAGTAATTGTTTATTGATTCCCGTATTATATTAATTTTTTGTAGACCAAAAACAAGAGGAACAAATCCGGAAAGAGAAGGATTAAGTTTCTTAGGGTTTCTAGCTGGTTTCGAGGTAGGTGATGGTTGTGATTCTATGATTGTGTGATGTATGTTTGTTCTTGCTTCATTATGATACATATATGTATATAAATGTTGCATTAATGATCACACTTGTAGTAAATGAGATAGATGAATGATGGTTACCATGAAATCATGACTTAAATTTATGATCTTAGGGATATATTTGTGATTGTGATTGTGGTGTGTTGAATCGATCGGTTACCACGTTCCGGCATAA
>NW_006239535.1:54275-54647 GCF_000226075.1 Solanum tuberosum
CCACGTTCCGGCATAACTAACTTGGATCAGTTGCCACGTTTCGACATAACCAACTTGGATCGGTTGCATGTTCCGGCATAACTATGGGATCGGTTGCCACGTTCCGGCATAATTATGGGATTGGATACCACTTTTTGATATGCTAACTGTTTGGGTGTGGGTTCCATGAGAGGACTATTGAATTGTGTTCCATGAGAGGACCATTGAATTTTATTGTGTATCTACTTGTGAGGAGTCCGTTCATATCTAATGATGATTCATATTGGCAAACGGTATGTTGCTCTAAATTGATATAACTGTGATATGTGAGAATCGTGAAGTTGTTCATTATTCGTATATGTTGATGATATTGTATATGTTCGATATGTGCAT
>NW_006239535.1:54686-74887 GCF_000226075.1 Solanum tuberosum
TTGGGATAGCCGCGTGATCCTACCAGTACACTGTGGTTGTGTACTGATACTGCACTTGTTCTTTTTTTTGTTGAGTACGGGGCATCTCCGGCGGCTATTGACATACCTCGTTCAGAAGATCAGTGATTGCCGATCGAATTAAGGGGTGAGCCAGTTCTTTCGGGCTGCCTTCAGTTCTCTTTTTGTTTAAGTCCACTCTTTTCGGACTCACACTATTTGTTAAGCAGCTTGTTCAGTTTTGGGGTTATATCCCTTGTTCTTAGACTTGTTGTTAGTAGAATATTGGTACAATGACTTTCAGGTTCTACGGGTTGTTCTTCCGCATTAGTTTGGTTAGTTGTTTGTTAAAAACCTTGGAGTTTATGGGGACTCCATTTTTATAGTCATTTAAACTTGCTTCCGTATCTTTAAATGCCTTAGTTTTCATAAAATTTGTTTGTTTGGGTTGTAGTAATGGTTCTCCCACCTGAGGGATTGTGTGGTTGCAAATCACGACGGTCTGGGTCGTGATAAAGTTGGTATCAGAGCTCTAGGTTCGTTGATCTCAATGTACCAAAACGAGTCTAGTAGAGTCTTGTGGAATGGTACGATGACGTCCGTACTTTTCTTCGAGAGGCTATAGGACTTTAGGAAAAACTCACTTCTTTCTACTCCTTTGTGCTATGACTTGAATCCAATTCATATCTTTTCTCCTTCACTCTGTGGTCCGAACTAGAGCAACAAAAGAGGTAACACCATCACTAGCAAGAAAGGATGTGTATAGACTACCGATAGTTGAATAGGGTCACCATTCAAAATAAGTATCCATTGCCTCGGATAGATGACCTTTTTGATCAATTGCAAGGTGCATCAGTTTTCCCTAAGATTGATTTAAGGTCTGGTTACCATCAGTTAAAGATTGAGATGATTAAGAATTGGGATCAACCAGGTTTTATGATTAAAATTAGCAGTTTTGTGGGGCTCGCTAGCTATTATTGTTGCTTATGGTATGAGTTGAGTCCAATTGGCATCTCCCGATTCCAATTGGTAGATCTCACCAAAGTGAACTAGACGTTGTGGTCACGACTGAGGGGCCATAAGCAAACAAAATTGAAAACTAAGAAGGTTCTTATTGGTATCTGGCCCTAGGGGTGGTGTGAATGCTAAGATGATCAGGAATGGTCATCCATGGAGTGAAATAATTAATTAAGAATTTTGGAGTTATCTGTGAATTGTATCCTGGAAACTTTGAATGCGTGCTTCTGGTTGTCTGAATTAGCTACGAATGTGAAGTTGTAATTGCTTAAATGTGATGAGGTTATTATATGCACATTAAATGTGTGTCTGAACTTCGATAAGTGCAATGTGTTGGCCTAAGTGTTGAAATTTGTGCCAGTTGTAACCAGTTGAGTGTCGTGGAACTTGTTGTGAAAAGAAAGTCATCACGAGATTAGGTGCAAGGGTCTAGATAATTTACGATGTGGTTCGTAAGCGAGAAATCTAGACGTGCGTTGCGACCAACTGATAACCGTGTGAGAGTCTGGGTGTATCCTGGGGCTATGTGTGTGATAGTGTTGAAATGAAGTAAAAGGATTCTAAAGTGCGTACTTCATTTGGTTGACCGGGGAGTAGACAATGATTGTCCGAGCTAAAGGGAATTTCTCTAAAAAAGTTTGTGTTATAGCTGGGAACCTTTGGGGGAAATTGGGAAAGAAAAGAACCCAGAAAAATTATTGGCAAGTATTCCATTTCCGTTATGGCCGCTAGGGCGGGATTTTTTCCGCCAAGGCGAGACCGCCAGTGCAGGATTTCTCCTACCAGATTGGGATATGGCGAGACAGAATCTCAGCCCTGTCTCCCCTATTTTCCCCTAGTCACAATTATAGACTCCAAATCATACCCGAACTAACCCCCGCGATCTAATTCATTGTTCAGCAATCGAATATAAGTTATAAGGTGTGTTCAAATTGTGGAGAGCCTGAGCATATGATGAGGAAATCAGTGAGGCCGTGGAGGCCGGGGAAATGGTAATGTAGGTAGAGGAGTAGTGCAGCCAGGTGAGAAAGTTACCTGTCAAGAGGACATGGCTCAGTTTTATGTTTTTTTCGGGTAAGACCGAGTTTGAGGGTGTGATGCAGTGGTCACAAGTGCTACTCTTGTCTATGCCCGGATGCCTATTGTTTTGTGTGATTTGGGTTCTACTTATTCATACGTGTCAGTTCAATTTCCTTGGGATTTGATGTGGTTTGTGTTATAGTTGATGCCCCCATCCATGTTTCTACCCCAATGAAGAATCAGTCATAGTCACCCATGTATATCGTGTTGTCCTATTCTGTTTATGAATTTTCATATTTGGGTTGATTTGGTTATGTTGTATATGACTTACTTGATATAATCTTAGTCATGACTTGGTTGTCCCCCTATTATACCGGGCTTAATTGTAATACTAAGTCGGTAACTCTAGAGATCCCGGGTAGGGAAAGGTTAGAGTGGGAAGGGGGGGTACAAGCCTAAGTCAGCTAAGGTCATATATTTTGTGCTGGGTAGTAAACTGGTAGGGCAGGATTGTTTGACATAATTGGCTCATATTCGGGATGTTGAGGTCGAAACCCCCTCTATTGAGTCTATTCATGTGGTGTCAGAATTGAGAGAGCTTAAAGCTCAAATCCAAGGGCTTCTTAATAAAGGTTTCATCCGTCCTAGTGTTTTCCCGTGGGTGTGCCTGTCTTGTTTGTTAAGAAGAGGGAGGGTAGTATGAGGACTGGTGATTTTATCTTAAGCCATAAAAGAGTGGATTGATACCGTAATGACAAGATTATGGATAAGGAAGGTCCCAATGAGTATACTTGGGTGAAGGAAATTGATGTATTTTAGTAAGAAAGTGCGTATAAATTGGGTTAGTCCTTTGAATTTGATGAGTATATCTGAGTTGGAGGTGTCGTGTTGATGAAAAGGTTGACTTCGTAGTGATAGTCAAGGATGACGGAGCGTAATGGTAATAAGAATCGTGATGGATTGTGACGGGATGCAATTATATAATATGATTGTTGGTTAAGTGAATTTTGTATAGTAATCACGACTTGCGAGTACCTAAGGTTATGGTTTTCTAATATTTAGTGACTAATGTGGTTGTATGGAAAATTATAAGAGATGGTAGGACACCACTCGAATAGAATGTTAAAGAGCTAGAGTTATAATGAAGGAAAATATAGTAGAATGTAGTACAACCTTTAAAGAAAGGCGAGAGCAAGAATATTTTATTGGATTCTTAAGGCTAAAGAGGTGTCTTTAGAGGGTTAGATAATTGGGTTCAAAGACCCGTGATTTCATTGTTTAGTTGTGGCTATGGTAATAGTGTCATGGGTCCATCAGGTGGGTCAAAAGCTATCGAAAAAGACTGGAGAAAGGAGTGCGGACATTAGCTTGAGTGTGATGACAAATGCTTGGTTTTTTTTTTAAGTCTAGTAATGAGTATGATTGAAATTTTAGCGAAATATATGGTAAGATTGATGGAGATGCGATCAAGGATAAACGGAGATCCATGAATTCATAAAAATCTTCAAGGTACAAGCGAATGCTGATAGAGAAAGGAATTGTGTTATATGGTGGAAATTACAATTCAGATTTTTCATTGTGAGTCTACATTCGTGGTGATGTATTTTGTCAAGGTATGAATTGGCAAGGTGAAGAATGATCAATTGTATCCGGTATTGAGCATTTGAAAGGACTTACACCTGGGTTGGGTCATAAGTTTACTACTATTGATTATTAAAGTACCTAAGAAATGTTTCATTTTAAAGTGTTGGTTTATAATAAGGTAAATGGTCGGAGTGTTTATGATGGTTGTTAGTATTGTTAGTATGATTCACTAGCTATGCTCTCGTGTGTTTTCACTTTTGTGGGTACCCTAGTGGTGGATTAGGGGTACCAAATCCTGCGATGTTCTCTTGGTTTAGTGGGAAGATTGGGAAGATTTGGTTATTTCGAATGACATAATTGGTATTGTCTTAGAGTTGTTTTGCTTGTGAGAGTTCATAGAAGAGCTACCATGTGTAATTATGGTTTTCCGACAATCTTAATATTCATCTAGTCATCAAGGTCATGTATTGATTATGTGTGGTTGAATGTGGGGATCTTTAGGTCCAATTCTACTGTTCTTAAGAGGTAATATACAATTACTAAATCTAGCATTTCGATAGTGTTGTTGGAGGGGTTTTATGCTTGGACATACCCCTCGATGAGTATCTGATTTCTAAAGATCAAATTTGTTATAACTTAAGTCCATAGGAATTTATGTTGTGGGATGGAGGTATTGTTAAGAACTAGGTTTGTTTGGGTATTATGAGTGTGTGTTGGTTGATTCAGGTTCACTTCTATTTGTAGCGAGTATTAACTTTGAATTTTATCATGCTTAAGTGCTAAAGGATTCGTCCAGATGATTATATCAAGGTCCTTGATAACTTTGGTGGTTGTTGGGAATCCCTTTTGTTGTAGTTAAGTTTACATACTACAATAATTATCACTCGAGTATTGTGATGACTTCATTGAGGAATTGTGTGGATGGATGTGTAGGTATTCAATTGGTTGGTTTGGGGACGAAGACTATATCATAAAGTGAGACTCAATTGTGTTAAACAAGACCTTCTGTATGAAGAAGAACTGGTTTAAATTCGTGATCGCGATGTCTGGAAGCTAAGGACATGCGAGACAAGTATCCCCTGTTGTTCAGCGATTCAAGTACTACTCTACTCTCACTTTTAGTCAGTCTTCCCTAGTTGATCACTCGGGAACGAGTGATGCATATATTGGTATCTATTGTAATGACCTGATTTCTGTCGTTAGAGAAAAGCCAATGGAGAAAGAATTGGGGCCAAAAAACTTTTTCGTAGTAACTTGAGATTTCCTAGCCTAGTCCAGATTCGGACGAAATTAGAGTCTTTAAGGTGTAGGGAAATCTGGTAACAACCGGGTGAGTTAATTATGATTTTGATTACATGAATAGTTAGATAACTCGTTAAAGAACCCGTACGACTTTACGGTATTGAATTCGGGCAAGTAGAACTCCCGAAATCAATCTTAGCGTAAAGGGTAATTTCTAATCGTCGTTGGTTAGAGGTGTGTTGTGAAACAAGGGTCTTGGAATTCATTAAATAGCTCACTGGTTCCGTGCAAGCCGCTTTACCGGGATTTGGTGTCGCTCTGGCGGGGTCGCTATGACGGGTTCGACGCGACTTAAAGTCGTAAATAAACCCTTAAACGACCTTATTTGGCACTTTTCAATTTTTTGTGCTAAGGAACAAAGCCCAAGGGACTCCTACTCGTTTTCACCAATCTTGAGGCTAAATGTATGCTTTTCACTCCCCGAATCCATTTTTCGATCCGTAGAACGTAATAGAATGGGTGAATATTGATGGGGGAGGGTTTTGTTATAGATTATATGGTGGAAACAACCCTAATTTGGATGATTGAGATCATGGATTTGATGTAAGGTTTATAGAATTGTTAGTAATTTGGGTAATTAGTGATTGTTTATTGATTCCCGTATTATATTGATTGTTTGTAGATCAAGAACAAGCGGAACGAATTTGGAAAGGGAAGGATCAAGTTTCTGAAGGTTTCAAGCTTGTTTCAAGGTAGGTGATATCTGTGATTCTATGATTGTGTGATGTATGTTTGTTCTTGCTTCATTATGAAACACGTATGTATATGAATGTTTCATTATTGATCACACTTGTTGTAAATGAGATAGATGAATGATGGTTTCCATGAAATCATGACTTAAATGTATGATCTTGAGGATATACTTGTGATTGTGATTGTGATTGTGGTGTGTTGAATGGATCGGTTGCCACATTCCGACATAACTAACTTGGATCGGTTGCTAGGTTCCGGCATAACTATGGGATCGGTTGCCATGTTCCGACATAATTATGGGATCGCATACCACGTTTCGGTATTCTAACTGTTTGGGTGTGAGTTCCATTAGAGGACCATTGAATTGGGTTCCGTGAGAGGACCATTGAATTATGTTGTGTATCTACTTGTGATGAGTTCGTTCATATATAATGATAATTCGTATTGGAAGACAGTATGTTGCTCTAAATTGATATAACTGTGATATGTGAGAATCGTGAAGTTGTTCATTGTTCGTATATGTTGATGATATTGTATATGTTCGATATGTGCATGTGATTACATTGTTGTATTGACTAATGTATGTTACACTTATTAGGATAGCCGGGTGATCTTACCAGTACACTGTGGTTGTGTACTGATACTGCACTTTCTCTCATTTTTGTTGAGTACAGTGCTTCTTCCAGCGGCTACTGACAGACCTCGTTTGGAAGATCTATGATCGCCGATCGAATTTAAGGGTGAGCCAGTTCTTTCGGGATACCTTGAGTTCTCTTTTTGTTTAAGTCCACTCTTTTCGGACTCAAACTATTTGTTAAGGTTCTTGTTTAGTTTCGGGGTTATACCCTTGGTCTTAGACTTGTTGTTAGTAGAGTTTTGGTACAATGACTTTCAGGTTCTAAGGGTTGTTCTTCTGCATTAGTTTGGTTAGTTGTTTGTTAAAACCCTTGGTGTTTATGGGGACTTCATTTCTATAGTCATTTAAATCTGCTTTTGTATATTTAAATGTCTTAGTTTTCATAAAATTTGTTTGTTTGGGTTGTAGTAATGGTTCTCCCACAGGAGGGTTTGTGTGGGTGCCAATCACGACGGTCTGGGTCGTGAAAGTCCAATTTCCCACTTTCTGACAATTTACAAATAATTCTAGCTTTAACTGTAGACACTAAAAAATCGATGAAAGAGATTTATTCAGTTTAGAATTTGATCTATCGCATATGTGAATCATTTTAAGTAAATAATATATTAAAAGAGTCAAAATATTGAGAGGAGCTCATTTTAAAATTTGAGATTGTTTAGAGAAGATTTGAGTTGACAGGGATTTAAAAAAAATCAGGTTGTGTAGGGAAGATGAACTATTAAAGATTATAAATATTGTGTAAACAGTGTACATGGATGTATGCACTTATGATACGTAGTTATATATCATATATACTCGGTTATACACTATTTATACAATACCAATTCATTACATATACATACAGTCATTAATTGAAAATATTTTTGGCCAATGGTATATTTATACAATCCCTTTAAAATAGACAGGTGTCTTACGCCCACAAATTAGAGGGGGGGGGGGTATTATTTCTAAGTAATAATAGGCTATATGTTTTTTTAAAGAAGAAATATTGAGTACCGATTTTTTGGGTTTGTTTCTTGACTATTTGTAGAAAAAGTAAAGTTTTCATATACAAAACTAATATTATTAGAAGTTTGACACATCTAGATTACTATGTCTCAAGAGAGATGTATTATCAATTGAAAGTGAATTATTAGAAAAAATAAATTGATTATGAGAAAACTATTAATTTTGCATCTCAAAAAGCTAGAAGGACACACTTCATAAAAAATATAATATTTTTTTGAAAAAGTTTGAGGCCTCTTTGTATTTTGCTTTAAGCCACTAGTGTGCTTGAGCCGCCTTGCTAACATGTAATATGACCAAAAAAACATAAGTAGGGACAATGGAACAAGGAAAGTTTGAGCTTTTGCGGAGGCATGGTGAGGTGGATTCAAATTTTAAAAAATAATCAGGTAGGGCGAGGTAGGCGGGCTTACAGGTTGCGAATTGAAATCTTAAACGAAAACTAAAACCTAAAATCTAAAATCATTTCAATTAGGTTGTTATTAGTTACGATTCCTGAATATCAATCCATCTAATCCAATTGTTTGTAATGGTTTTTTTAGTTTACCAACTATCAATGTTAAATCAAACAAAACTACTTTCACTATTCGAATTAGATAATCATCAATAACTATAAGAAAGAGTTGTAAAAGTTGTAAGCAAATATTCATTTATATATTCCAGCATAATATGACGATTCTAAAAGAAAACATGATAACCATTTTGAGAGGAGGGGGGGGGGGGAGTTAGCAAATGAAACCTCTTTCATGTAAATATTAATTTTTCAAGCAGAATAAGGAGAAGAATGCACATATTACTCCCATAAAGTTAGAGTCTTCACAACTTTATGCAGGTTTGCCTCTCCCAGCCATTTGCCATCCCTAAAAAAACGGTCACAACCCAGACCGTCGTGATTGGCACCCACACTAACCCTCCGATGGAAGAACCATTAATACTAATTAGCTAACCAAGACCTACACTACTTAATCAATTTTTAGGCATTTAAAGATACGGAAGCAGGTTTAAAAGAAGAAATTATATAGAGTTCTCATAAACTCCAAAGGTTTAAATAAACTAGACAAACTAATGCGGAAGAACAACCCCTAGAACCTGAAATTCATTGTACCAAAACTCTACTAACGACAAGTGTAAGAAGAAGGGGTACAACCCCGAAACTAAAAACACACCTTAAACAAATAGTCTGAGTCCGTAAATAGTGGATTTAAACAAGAAAGTTCCATGGGAGCCTGAAAGAACTAGCTCACCCTTGAATCCGGTCACGCTCAATAGTCACCTAGCTGAGGTCTATCAATAGTCTCCTGAATATTCCATGTACTCAACAAAGAACAAGCAAGTGCAGTATCAATACACAACCACAATGTCCAAGTAGGATCACGGGGCTATCCTAATAAGTGCAATATAAGCAAGAAATCACAACACAGTAAACAGGCATATACCGAATATATACAATATTAGTCATTTCAGGATCAATGTACAATTCCAAATTCTTCAATAATACACATGCATATAGCAAGTCAATGGTCCTTTCATGGAACCCAATTCAACGGTCCTCTCATGGAATCGATACCCAAAACTGTTAGTGTACCGGATCATGGCACCCCTTCCAAGTTAGTGTGTCGGATCATGATGACTATTCCAATTTGTATGTCGGTACGTACATCCGATCTAATATGCATGTCGGTACATGACATTCGATACCAGTTAGTGTGTTGGATTGTGACACCCGATCCAATCAACATACCACAATCACAATCACAATGTACATTCTCATAATCATACAATCAAGAAGTGATTCATGGCATATTGTTATTCGTTCATACTCATTTACATTAGGTGTGATCAATAATGCAACATTTGAATACATACATGCAATACAATGAAGCAATTACAAACATATATCACACCAAACATAAAATAACAACCATCACCTACCTCGAAACCAAGCTTGAATCCCCCTAAGGCACTTGAATCTTCCCTTTCCGAATTCTTTCCGCTTGTTCGTGGTCTAAAAACAACAATTAAAACAAGGATCAATAAACAAGGCCTAATTACCCAGATTATAATCAACATTATCAACCCTAGGCCAAACCCATGATCCCAATTCCCAACTTAGGGTTTTTTCCTTCATCAACTTCAGTCCAAAACCCTCCCCCAACGATAATTACCCATGAATTTATGTTCTACGGATCGAAAAATGAATTAAGGGAGTAAAATCCTTACCTTTAGCACCAAAAGTCATGGAAAACCTTCAAGAAATAACCCTGGGTCGTCCCTTAGCTCTCAAGAACGAAACCTGCAGAAAAATAACATTTTTAGGGTTTTAATACCGACTTATTTCGCGACTGGCTCGCTATAGCGGAACCCATCCCACTACAGCGGCTCCGCTCTGGCAGTACTAATCCCGCTCTGGCGACTTGCGCAGTGACAGAACGTCGGAATTAGAGTTTCAAACCCCCATTTCAGAACACACCTTCAACCCATGACATTCAAAAATAACCTGTTCACGCTAAGACCAGTTTCGGGAGTTCCACTCGCCCCAATTTGATTTTGTAAAGTCATACAAGTTCCGTAACGTCTTAGCTATGTACTCATGTGATCAAATTCATATATAGAACTCCTATTTTTAACCAGATTTCCCTAGACCTCGCTAACTCAGATTTCGTCCAAATCTGGAATAGGTTGGGAAATTCTTATTTACTACCAAAAAGTTTTCTGACCCCAATTATTTCCCCATTGGCTTCTCCCTAACGACAGAATTAGATCGTTACAAAATATACCAATTTACCCATCACTCATCCCCGAGTGATCAACTAGGAAAAACTGGCTAAAGTAAGGGTAGAGTAGTACCTGAATCGCTGAACAACTGGGGATATTTGTCTCGCATATCCTTAGCTTCCGGGCATCACGATCAAGAATTTCAATCGGTCCTTCCTCATACAGAAGGTCTTGTTTAACAAAACTGAGTCTCACTTTATGATATAATCTCCGTCCCCAAACCAACCAATTGAATACCTAGACATCCTTTAATACAATGCTTCAATGAAGTCATCATAATGCTCGAGTGATAATTATTGTTGTATGTACACTTAACTAACAAAAAAGCTATTTCCAATAACCACCAAAGTTGATCGTACACATGTATGCAACATGTTATCAAGAACTTGACACAAACATCAGGACGAATACTTTCTCACATAACCATGATAAAATTCTAAATCAATACTCGCTACAATTAGAGGTGGACCTGAACCAACCAACACACACTTATAATACTCAAACAATCATAGTTCTTATCAACATCTCCTTCTCACAACTTAAATTTCCATGAGTTTAAGCTATAACAATTTGATTTTTAGACATCAAATACTCATCGAGGGATATATCCATGCATACAAACCATCCAAAAACACTATCGAAATGTTAGATTTAGTAATTGTATATTACCTCTTAAGAACAGTAGAATTGGACCCAATGATCCCCACATTCAACCACATATGATCGGTAAATGACCTCAACAACTAGATGAATATTTAAGATTGTCGGACAACCATTAATACGCAGGGTAGCTCTTCTACAAGCTCTCATAAGAAAGGTGGTACATGTAAACAACTGAAATACTTTAACAATTCCTAGACAACACCACATAAGTCATATGAAATAACCACGTCTTTCGAAATCATCCCACTCAACCAAGAGAACAACGCGGGATCGGTACACCTGATCCACCACTAGAGATCCACCCACAAAACTGAAAACACGCGTGAGCATAGATAGTGCATCACCCTCACAACCATGTACAAAATGAAATAGATGGTCACATTAGAATTTATCGAATAACACAAAAAAAATTCCTCTGAAGAGTCGATACCAGCCATTTCCATTCACTTGACTCCACATACTCTTCACATCCTTCCACTGAAGCCCACACTCTCAATACTAACAACCATTATAACCACACCGACCATTTACCTTACTTTAAACCAACACTTTTTAAATGAAAACCTTTCTTAGGTACTTTAACAATCAACAATAATCAACTTTACAACTCAACCTAGGTGTAAGTCATTTCAAATGCTCAATACCTGATACAATTGATCATTCCACACCTTGCAAATTCATACCTTGACAAAATATATCACCACGAATGTAGACTTTCAATGAAAAATTTGAATTGTAAATTCATTCGTATAACACAATCCCCTTATCTATCAACATTACCTTATACCTCGAAGATATTTAGGAATTCATGGATCTTCGCTTATCATTGATCACCTCTCCATCGATCTTACAATACATTTCGCTAAAAATTCGATCGTACTCATTAGTAAACTCAAGCAAAACCAAAACACTTATCATCACACTCGAGTTAGTGTCTGTACACTTCTTTCTCAAGTCTTTTTTAATAGTTCATAACCAATCTGATGGACTTGTGACACTATTACCATAGCCACAACAAAACGAATGAAATCACGCGTCTCTGAACCCAATTATCTAACCCTCTGAAGACGCCTATTTAGCCTTTGCAATCAAATACAATATTCTTGCTCTCGCCTCTCTCTAAAGGTTGTACTACATCCTACTAAATTTCTTCATTATGACTTTAGCTCTTTTAAATTCTATTCGAGTGGTGTTCCACCATCTCTTAGAACTTTCCATACAACCACATTACTCACCCAATATTAGAAAACCACGACCTTAGATACTCGCAAGTCGTACTTACTATACAAAATTCGCTTAACCAACAATCTTATTATATAGTTGCATTCCATCACAATCCATCACGAACTCATACTACCATTACACTCGGTTAGCCATGGCTATCACTACAAGGCAACCTTTTCACAGACATGAAACCTGAAACTCAGGTATACCCATTAAATTCAAAAGGACTAGCCCAATTTTTATACGCATTTCCTTACTAAAACACTTCAATTACCTTCACCCAAGTATACTCATTAGGACTTTCTTTATCCATAAGCTTGTCATTCTGGTATCAATCCACTCCTTTATGGCTTAAGATAGAATCATCAGTTCTCACACTACCATCCTTTTTCTTAACAAACAAGAGAGGAGCACCCCACGGGGAAGCACTAGGACGGATGAAACCTTTATCAAGAAGCTCTTGGATTTTAGCTTTAAGCTCTCTTAATTCTGCCAGAGCCATGCGATAAGGAGGAATAGAGATGGGACGAGTGCTAATTTCCAAGTTAATGCTGAAATCTATATCTCTATCCGAAGGCATACTAGGCAAATCAGTAGGAAACACTTCTCTAAATTCTGACACCACAGAGATAGACTCAATAGAGGGAAACTAACCCTCAACATCTCGAATATGAGCTAAATAATCCAAACAACCCTACCCTACTAATTTCCTAGCCCGCACGAAACATATGATCTTAGTTGGCTTAGGCTTGTACTCTTTTTCCCACTCTAACCTTTCCCTACCCGGGATCTGTAGAGTTACTAACTTAGTATTACAATTAAGCCCAGTATAATATAATAGGGGTAGAACCAAATCATGCCTAAGATTATATCAAGTCAGTCATATCCAGCATAACTAAATCAACCCATGTCTGAAAATCCATAAACACACAGGACAAACACGATACATATGGGTGACTATGACAGACTCTCCAACTGGGGTGGAAACATGGATGGGGCATCAAGTACATCACAAATCATATCAAATCCCAAGGAAAACTAAACGGACACATAAGAATGAGTAGAACCCGGATCAAACAACACATTAGCCATCTGGTCACAAACAAGCATAGTACATGTGACCACTGCATCAGACACCTCAGCCTCGGTCTTGCCTGGAAAGGCATAAAACTGAGCCCTGTCATCTTTGACGGGCAACCTCTTTGCCTAGTTGCACTAATCCTCTACCTGCATTACCATTTCCCCGGCCTCCACGTCCTCACTACTTTTCTCCTCATATACCCAGGTTCTCCACAATTTTAACACACTTAATAACTTAACCAAGTAATCGTCACTACTGTTGGAGCAATCGTATTCTGACCTTGTTGATATACAATCAATCTAGGAAATTGCAGTAGAGATTCTAACCTCAATGGTCGCAACATAATTTCATCATTTACTAAAAAGCCCATATATAAATATTTTCGTTGTTCCATTATTCCCGTTATGTAATAATGATGTGGTTTTATTTCATCTTCCATTGATTTTTGTGGGGTTTTATCTATTCTTTTTGAGGTACTCATTTTTTGATGATATTTGTGGTATATCACTAATTTATTCTTTTTGATGTGCTTAATCTTTCTTTTACTATTTCTAAGTCTTCTTCTATATCAATGTCATTATAACTATAATCATTTTTATCTATGACTGTGACTATTCTTTCAAAAGGATCTTCTATTTTTATTTTATTTATCTTATTTTTTGTCTGTTATTTTTATGTTTTTGTTGTTAAAACATATAAGTTTTTACATCTAGCTGTAAATATTTTACTTCCCGGGGCTAGTTCTATTCCTGACATTTTCCAAGCATTTTCCAAAGTAATGGTGTTAATTATCTAGCCATCCCTTTCCAAAACTTCTTGAAGGTTGTCACCTATAAACTTAAATATGCAAATTTGACCTTAATCCCTTCACAAGCGACGACAGTAGCTAGCGAGCCCCACAAAACTCTTAATTTCAGTCACAGAACTAGGTCGGACCCAATTCCTGACTGCTTCAATCTTTTGGGGATCTACCATTACCCCTTTCATTGAAACGACATGCCCCAAAAAGGCAACAGAAGTCAACCACAATTCACACTTAGAAAATTTCGCGTACAACTTTTGTTTCCCAAGAAGACCTACAATAATACGAAGATGGCCAACATGTTCTTCCTCACTCTTAGAATAAACTAAAACTCTTTCAATAAACACAATAACAAATGAATCTGGAAATGGGTTGAACACCCCATTCATCAAACTCATAAAAACTGCAAACGCATTTGTCAACCCAAACGGCATCAAAACTCGTAGTTCCCATAATGGGTCTTGAATGCCCTTTTTTGTATATCCTCATGTCTAATCTTTAAGTGATGATAGCCAGACCTTAGATCAATCTTAGAGAAAACTGATGCGCCCGACAACTACTCAAAAAGATTATCTATCCAAGGCAGTGGATACTTGTTTCAAATGGTGACCCTATTCAACTGTCGGTAATCTATACACATCGTCTCTTGCTAGTGATAATGTTACTACTTTTGTTGCGCTAGTTCGGACCATAGAGTGAAGGAGGATAGATACCAATTTGTATCACCCAGATACCAATTAGATTCAAGTCATAGCACGAAAGAGTAGAAAGAAGTAAGTTTTTCCTAAATTCATATAGCTTCTCGAAGAAAAGTACGGACGTCTTTGTACCGTTCCACAAGACACTACTAGACTCGTTTTGGTACAATGAGATCAACGAACCTAGGGCTCTGATATCAACTTTGTAACGACCCAAACCATTGTGATTCACACCCACACTAACCCTCCAGTGGGAGAACCATTAATACTAATTAGCTAACCAAAAACTACACAACTTAACCAATTTCTATGAATTTAAAGATACAAAAGCAGGTTTAAATGCAGAAATTATATAGAGTTCCATAAACTCCAAAGGATTAAATAAACTAGCCAAACTAATGCGGAAGAACAACCCCTAGAACCTGAAAGTCATTGTACCAAAACTCTACTAACGACAAGGGTAAGAACAAGGGGTACAACCCCGAAACTAAAAAAATACCTTAAACAACTAGTCTGAGTCCGTAAAGAGTGGACTTAAACAAGAAAGTTCCATGGCAGCCTGAAAGAACTAGCTCACCCTTGAATCCGGTCACACTCAATAGTCACCTAGCTGGGGTCTATCAATAGTCTCCTGAATATTCCCTGTACTCAACAAAGAACAAGCAAGTGCAGTATCAATACACAACCACAGTGTCTAAGTAGGATCACGCGGCTATCCCAATAAGTGCAATATAAGCAAGAAATCACAACATAGTAAACAGGCATATACCGAATATATACAATATTAGTCATTTCAGGATCAATGTACAATTCCACATTCTTCAATAATACACATGATTATAACAAGTCAATGGTCCTCTCATGGAACCCAATTCAACGGTCCTCTCATGGAATCCATACCCAAAACTGTTAGTGTACCGGATCATGGCACCCGTTCCAAGTTAGTGTGTCGGATCTTGATGACTATTCCAATTTGTATGTTGGTACGTACATCCGATCCAATATGCATGTCGGTATGTGACATTCGATCCCAGTTAGTGTATTGGATTGTGACACCCGATCCAAGCAACATACCACAATCACAATCACAATGTACATTCTCTCAATCATACAGTCAGGAGGTGATTAATGGAATATAGTTATTCGTTCATACTCATTTACATTAGGTGTGATCAATAATGCAAAATTTGAATACATACATGCAAAACAATGAAGAAATTACAAACATATATCACACCAACATGAAATCACAAACATCACCTACCTCAAAACCAAGTTTGAATCCCCCTGAGGCACTTGAATCTTCCCTTTCCGGATTCTTTCCGCTTGTTCGTGGTCTATAAACAACAACTAATACAAGGATCAATAAACGAGGTCTAATTACCCAGATTATAATCAATATTATCAACCCTAGGCCAAAACCCTCCCCGATGATAATTATCCATGAATTTACGTTCTATGGATCGAAAAACGGATTAGGGGAGTAAAATCCTTACCTTTAGCACCAAAAGTCGTGAAAAATCTTTTAAGAAATAACCCTTGGTCGTCCCTTCGCTCTCAAGAACGAAACTTGCAGAAAAATAACATTTTTGGGTTTTAATACCGACTTATTTCATGAATGGCCCGCTACAGCGGGACCCATCCCCCTACAGCGACCCTGCTCTGGCGGCACTAATCCCACTCCAGAACGTCGAAATTATAGTTTCAATCCCCCATTTCACAACAAACATTCAAAAACAACTCATTCACGCTTAGACTAGTTTCGGGATTTCCACTCGACCGAATTCAATTCTATAAAGTCATATGGTTTCCTTAACGTCTTAGCTATGTACTCATCTGATCAAATTCATAATTAGATCTCCCATTTTTTGCCACATTTCCCTAGACCTTATTGACTCTGATTTCATCAAAATCTGGACTAGGTTGGCAAATTTCAAGTTACTACCAAAAAGTTTTCTGACCCTAATTCTTTCCCCATTGTCTTTTCCCTAACAATTGAATTAGGTCGTTAAAAAAAGATACCTTCTCATAGAAGTCAAGTTTTAGAAGGTTGACATTTCTTACATCTATTTAGAAGAATATTATTTATCACATGTACAAGTTCAACCCAAAAATTTGAACATCACTCGACACCAAAGCTGCAACCAATCTATGAAATTGCAATAGCGATTCTGACCTAAACTGGCGCAACATCTCATCATTCGCTAAGCAATCCAAACATGTTATGACAACTTTATTATTGTATTATCCAAAATTGCAATGTTCATTATCTATCCATCCCTTTAATTACTCCACTTTGAATTGTCGAACCACTTTATATTGCTTATACCACAAAAGTACTATTCCCGCTGATGGTGTAACTAACCTGAAGAAGAAAACACGTTCATGAAGTCCCTCTGTAACATCTCGCAAATTGAAATAAATAGGAAGAAGTTAAGAATTGGAAATAGTGATTTTTGGAAATAATGAAAATCTGGAAATTTGTTATGTTCATTTGAGTTTTTGGTCAACTTCAAACGACTATTACTCCTAGCTCAGGATGAGTTAGGTGTGGTTCCAGATATCGTAGGAAAGATCTTGGAATAATTTTTTTAACGCTGCCGAGTTTGTGCAATTCCGTGTTTGTATGAGTGAGATATGCCTATTTGAACTTGGGTTGTTTAAATAAGGAAATGTCCAGTTTGGTATTTTCCTTACCCAATGAATTTAATTCGTTTTAATGAATTAGCTAAGAGTCAAATCAGAATTTTGTCAGTTTAAAAAATTCAAAATTCACTCTAGGGCTTGGAGAAAAGAGAAAGAAGAGAAAGGAGAAGAAAAGCTCAAGATTCGCCAAGATCGTTCGATTTGGTTGTGGATTTCGCCAAAGAATTAATCCTACAAGGTATGTGAGGCTTTCATAATGTTGGGTTCGTTCATCCACGTTCCAAACATGTTAATTTCAGCATAAATTCATCCTAAAAGAGTTTGAAAGTTGATGTTCTTGATATGTATTCTTGAATTTTATGTCATTCTTGAATTGTGCTGAGATTGAGAAGTTTCTGAGATAATTACATCAAATTATTGAGTTGGTTGGATTTAGGTTCTTAGGTACATTTGCTGGGTATCTGTATATAAAATGAAATTGGGAAAAAGAACCGAGTTTGGGCGAATTGGGGTTGGAAAACTAAGAAGAAAATTAGTCTGGCAAATGTTGCCACAAGCTTCGCGTCGCGGACCTGCTCCCTATTTTGGGAAATATTCCTTCGCGGAGCGGAGCAGTCACGGACTGTTCTGCCTCAAAATGTATTTTTGCGACCAAAACTTTCAATACATCTCCGCATCCCGGACCTGCCCTCAGATAGTGATGTTTTTTTTTATCTTTTCTCATGTTTAGCTATCTAAAAACACTCCTAAACGTCATGAGATATTTCCTATCACAAATCACAATCCTTGAATTCATATTTATACTCAAGGAAAGGTAAGAGTCAAGTTTATAAGTTAAGAAGCAAGTCAAGAGAAGTTCATTAATGTTTTTCAAAAGTTTTTCACAAATGTTTTTACTTTGTTCTAAGACTTAAGTTTTAAGTTAAGCAAAGAGTAAAGAGTTGAGTTCATTTCTCCAAAAGTTATAAGGGAACTAAGTATTCCCAAGAGTTTAAAATATTTTCACATTTGAACAAGAAAGGGAAACTTCGATTTCCAAGAGGGCTTTCAAGCTAAGTTTTGAGTAATTATCTCAAACCAAAGAAAAAGTTTTGTTTTAACAACATATGAGCTAGGTATATTTTGGGAGTACTATTGAGCACCGATATGGGGACGTGAGTTCATATTAACTCAAGTCTCCATAAACCATGTAGCCATCATGTGTAGTAAAGGATCATACTTTTTAGATGACTCCTTAAGTTGCTTTTTAGCATAGGCTAGTGGATCCACTTAGTTAAGGCGTTCTATATAACGGCAAAGTATAGGACAGTTCTGGCAGCATGGGCAAGACGTTGTATGACCACTTAGTCTCATAGTGGTGGTTGTCGGTTAGAGAAACTCCCACAGAAACTATATTACTTTGATATATGAGTAAAGTTGAGTTTGTTATTGCATATCTTTAACAAGTTTGGTTGTTATTTACTGTTCTAAATTCTTTGTATAAATTGCACTATTATTGTTGTTTTACACTGCATTTTGAGTTGAGTTATTCATGAGTTGAGTAAAGCCAAGGTAAGTGTTCCTTTCAGATCCTTTTCAAGCTTAAGTTGTGTTTAGCATTCCCACTCGCATACTCGTACATTCAATGTACTAATGTCAGTTGGCCTGCATCGTCTTATGATACAGATGCTGGTAACCAGGATCAGCATCCAGCATCTCGTTGATCAGGTTGCGCACTCAGAGTCAATTGGTGAGCCACATTGCTTTTGGAGGGTCTCTTTCATAATTGTTTAGCTTTCAGTTGTTAGGCTGATCGGGGGTCCTGTCCCGACATCTCTCTTTGTTTTAAATGCTTCATAGACAGTTAGTAGTTAGTTGTCTTTACATTATTATTTCAAATGTTAAGACTTGAGTTGCCATTTTGGCCAAGTTGAATGTTTGACCTTTAAACATTCTTAGTTATTTTATTAAACAGTTGAGTAAAGTGCATTTGATCATAGTAATAATGCTTAGAGTCTTCCACTGAGTAAGTAAGCTAGGCCAAGGGTTCGCTTGGGGCTAGCAATGGTTCTCGAGTGCCAGTCCCACCTAGGGTGTAGGCTCGGGGAGTGACAAACTTGGTATTAGAGCACAGAGTTCAAGAGTCCTAGGGAGTTTATAAAGTCGTGTTTGTAGAGTCCTAGCTATAGGTATGAAGTGCACCACATCTATAATTAGGAGGTTGCGACACTTAGGAAAATTTCTTACTCATTTCGTGCGTTAGAGTTTGATCTCTAAAAAGTTTCTTCTAATTCGTTCTTGCGCGTGTTTTCAGATCATCATGACTCCCCGAAGAGCTGTCAGAGGTTGTCTTTCTAGGCGTAATGTTGAGTAGCAAAGGGTACCCAATGAACCTGAAGTTCAACCCTAAGGAGAAGTTACCAATGCTGAGTTCAGAGAAGTGATAAGGATGCGAAGTCGAGCTGTGACTAACCAGGTTGGGCAACAAAGAGGGGCTTGATAAGAAGAGGCTGACACTTCGAGGATTCGTGAGTTCATGATAGGGCTGGCAAGGGGACGGGGACGGGGACTGGGGAACGGGACGAAGGGTGACGGGACGGGACGGGGGACAGCGCTGGTGGGATTTGGCCAGGACCGGGATTGGGGGGACAAAAATAAGTCCCATCCCATCCCACTATATATACGGGATGGGACAGGTTTTGGGGGGATGGGACGGGACGGGACGGGGGATTTTTTATTTTTTTATATACTTATTTATTTGTATTGAAATTATATGTTATTGAATATCATTTTTAGTTTATTTGATTTTTTTTCAATAACATTTTTAGCTAATAAATAATGCTTAAGTTTTCATATTATTACTATTACTATTATTACTTTTACTATTATTATTATTTTTACTATTACTATTATTATTATTAATACCAACGAAACCAGGATCTCAGAAGACGGGGGTCAGTCCGCGCGGTCATCTTCAATCTATCTTGTTAACATCCGAATTCAAGGAATAAATTCGAATCGAAATATACAAATATTAGTGGAGTAACTAATCTACGCAGCCACCTTCTAGGAAGGGTT
>NW_006239535.1:75396-75510 GCF_000226075.1 Solanum tuberosum
ATTGGAAATGCAACGCTCCGCCTCCTCCACCATGATAATAAGTCTTCATTGCCATCTCCATCTTCCACTGTTTCTAAAGATTGATTAAGATATTCTTCAAAATCATCACGGTTA
>NW_006239535.1:75741-75929 GCF_000226075.1 Solanum tuberosum
AAGTATCATAAAAAGTGTCAATAAGTCCCTGCACACCTAGTAATTTATAGTCAGGATGAAGTAAAGTAGCAGTTAAAAAAATTGAGGAATAGGAAAAAAATATGTTTAAAATGTTTCAATAATACCTTTAATTGCAACTCTAAATTTTTCAATTTTTTTGTATTTAGAAAATTGAATTGAAATAGCAC